>NC_041359.1:11762612-11875112 GCF_900634415.1 Cottoperca gobio | reverse complement strand
CACATTTCTTCCCTTGGATCCCCCTGTGGAGTAAAGACAGAAAACAATAAGAGCTTAACATAAATTAAAGGAAACACATCTGTCCATTCTTGGCTCTTAAGTGATCATTAAAGGCCACTGCAAGAATAAAAGCATCTTTATTTTGAACTATAAAGTATTAATTCTAATTATACTCTGCAACAAAAAGTCAGTTTGATGTATCTCATCGTTGGCATTTCTTAACATTTACAGAATGTCTCATTCAAGTTTTAATTACATTTCCATTTTATAATATTACTCAACAGTGCCATATGCTAAACCTCAGGTACCTCAGAAGAATTTAGCTTTAACTGGCTGTTACTGTTAACTTTTTTTCTTTGAGGGCTGACAATGTACCCCTGTAAGGTGTTGTGCAAGTTATGTCCTGTATTGCTGACTACCCTGTTGGGACAGATTCATCACTAGCAGTTTTAGATACCGGGGCAAAGGTCCAGTAGCTATTTAAGATGGCAAACATGTTATATGGTCAATTCATATTCATGAGTGAATATGTGGAGTGATGAATTTTGTATGAATGTATTTCAGTTTGTTTCCCCAGAATTTCAAATTGCAAGACATCACAGCTCATATTACTCTTTGTCTCACGTAGAGAAAGCCATGGAGGCTTTAATTACCTTTCCTCTTGTCTTCATTATAACAACTTTTATACTAAATTGTAGTGACAAATCAATCAATCATCTCTTGGCTTGTTCAGAACACAGGAAGCAGAGCCTTTATCCTGAGATGAGAGATATGATCCAACCTCGTAACCTCAGTTTACGTTACTTTAGCTTCTAGCCTGTTTTGGAACATTTTCCTAATTGTACGAAGCAACGGATGTCATTTCTTACTTGACTCCACGTTTTTGGAGCTCATGCATTTCCTGAAAGATCCAATAAGACTTGAACACTTGGGGAATCAAGCAAACAAAGGCAGTATCTACTACTGTACATCTGAAAATACCCTTACCAATAACAATACCTTTGTTCCTGTTATTATGTGTTACATTTAGCTCTTTGCATTTGTGTTTTACAGATAGTTCAGGTGAAGACTGAACAGCACCAGTGTGTTGGACCCTTGACATCCCCGTGTTATAGTATTATCATCTAACACAGTTTGAGGTTATGTGCTTGTCCACATCTGTATATAACCATTTGAATAAAGTCATTTTTATAAAATCAATTTCAAAAGACAAAAGAGATTTGAGGATCAGAAGCTCTTGTCTAGATTATCACACTTGACTCAACAGAGCACAGAAGGGTAATGGCCAATTTATGTTACTCAACACTGTCCTTTTGTTTGGAGCACAATACAAAATATATTTGTTGTTATGTCTTAGCAATGTCTTTATGTAGCTGTGTATGTGTGCCTGTGTTTAGGTGTGTGAAACGCTGGCAGCCTGTCAAATACTAAATCTCTTTACTCCTTTCAAGGTGAGAGGTGGAAGGGAATTGTAATGCGCATGAAATGGAAATTCGTATATTGGAACATGAGAAGTTGTCAATTGAAAAGATATTCAAATAAAGAAAAGGAAAAGCTCACAAAAACACCACTCAGACCTTTTAATTAAATCTCCAGCTTGTTCAGAATGCTGCGCCAAGGCTTTTAACATTATCAAGAAAGAGGGACCATATCACTCCCCGTCTCTCTCTGTTGGCTTCACAGTCGCAGAACTGAGTTGCAGCTTGTTTTTTGTCTGCAGAGCACGGTTTCGCCCTTGCTTACATTAGTGAACTCCTGTCCTTATACAATGCAGTAATAGACTTCAGATCCTCTGACAAAAGGCCTGTCTGCTGCTATAGTCGGTCCTGGTCTAAATGTGACTTGCTTTTAACTGTGCCTCATTTTGTTGGTCTGGGACTGTGTGTCTGTTGGTTGGTTGGTTATCTGTTTGTGTACTTTATGAGCTTGGGATTGTACCTGTTCTCTCTTTTCTTACTGTACTGCATAGCATTTTTAATCAACTGTGTTCCATTTCCATCCATTTCACCATTTTGTCAACATAAGACAGAAATGTAGTGTAGAAATGATAACATATGCTCCCACTGAAAGCATGTTGCTGCCATTAAACAGTAACTACAAAACATTTCTCATGTTTCCACACATACAGCAAATGTACTTTCCTTGACAGTAGAAGTTTCACCATATAACCTTCCACACTGCGTCAGTGCCAGAGTCCCTTTGGACAGTCGCAGTATTGGTCAGCATATCTCATAACCTGTGAGCATACTAGGCATACATAGTACATGCAGGTATGGCTGACCCAGCTTTAGGGCTGGTTAAGGCAGCCCAATTAATTTCAACTAGTGTAGATGAGCATTTACATTTTGTATAGGTTTTATTCTGCAAACTTCTCACTGCCAATGCACAATGTTAATACTGACAATTAAAGCAAAACATTAATCATCAATATATTTCAGTTGTTTTTCCTACACAATCGGTTCCACGCAACTAAAGCATAATTCATGCTTCTATGGTTTGTTTAGGCATCTTAAAGCACTTAATTAAAATTAGGAAAAGATCATATTCTGTCGTTAAACGTTTACGTCTATAAATGTCTGCATTCTTAAATGGTAGAAATTGTTCCTAGTAAATATAATCAAGACTGCTTTGTTGTTTTTGCCTAAACTTGTTTGGCAAAGCTTAGTGTCTCATAAGCAATACGTTTTTGTACTGCTGTTAGTGACAGAGAACCAAAATATTTTAATTTGCGAGGTAGATGCTGCATGCAACAGTTAAATGCTTTTGACAGTTTAGCGATAAAGTTGCACATAAACTAATTACAATTAAAATGTACACAGTACTTAAAGTACGGTCGTATTTCCTGCTGCAATTTCTTGACAATTTCCACAGAAAAGAGATTGAGGTGACTTGATGGACTCGGGTTTTGCACTCAACATACTGGGGTCAAAAGACTGGATACAGTGTTTTCCAGCTGTGTGGATAAGTGCTTTCTGCTCTTTGTGAAGAGGTGTGTGTGTGTGTTTTTAAGAGGTAGATGGAGACCTTTGGTACAGGAAAAGACTTTCATCGATCTCCAGGTGGGGAAACTATTTTGCTCGTATGGGCGACTGTGATCTTGTGCACAAACAAACATACTTATAGACATTTGGCACCCAATCAGTCACTGCCTCAAAAATAAAGCTTTCAAAGGACAAATGACTCCATATCTACATTCTTCCCCGCTCATTCCTTCCTTATCCTCCTGTAGCCAAATCAATACCATCCAGGTTCTTCCCAGAAATACTCTGTTATCTTAAGGCCACTGAAAAGCTCAAATCAACAAGCAAAAAGAGTTTGTGTTACAAAAGTGAATCTGCGCTGTGCTGACAAGCTGTGGCTGTACAGGAACAAGCTTACAACAACACATACAGTTACCTCGTGCTTTCTGGTCATTAGTTGGCTGATGAATACTTTTATGGTTTACACACAAATTACAAATTTATTGGTGAAATAAATGGATGTTTTTGAGAATATTAGTTCTGCACATATACTGTCAAAGAATATTAGCATACAGCTAAATTATTAACTAAATATCAAAATGTCTTCAAAATATCAAAATATCAAAACGTCTTCTGATGTTTTTATTCAACCAACAGTCCAAAATCCAAAGATATTACATTTTTACCACATAAGACAAAGACGTGTGGCAAATTCTCACAATTGAGAGTCTGGAATAATGTTTGCAATCTTTGCTTAACAAATGACAAACTATTTATCAATTATCAAAAACATTTGTTGAGTGATTTTTCTTGTCTATTGATTAATCATTTCAGCTTTACTTTATGCAAAAGGTATTCAGGATATCTCACCCCAGTATACAATAACAAGTATGTGCTGTATCTCTGCAGATATATACTGTATATGTGTGTGTAAGCAGCAATCCTCAAGATGTTTTGCTCTTAGTATCCAATGATATTTTGTATAATATTCAGAATTCTGCTGGTGACCCACACAAAGGAAAACAAATCATCTGGTGTTCAACAGCAATCTGTCTCCTGTTGGATTTCTTTCATGCCAAAAATCCCATCCATGTCGTTGCTTAAGAAAACATTGCACAAATGATGGAATAACATCTCATTTGCACCTTGCTTTTGATTTGCAACAGTAAAAATATAAGATTCAAACTCATTTCTAATTTGTCACTGTCACGGAGAGTAGAGCTCCTGAAGGTGCCACACAAGATACTACTCCCTTCTATTACTGAATACCTGAAACGGTAATCAAATAAATGTGTCATGCTGGCAGTAATTTCATTCTTTGAACTGCACCTGGGCAAATTAGAAAGCTCTTTCTCTAATAACTTAGGACCCCTGAAAAGAAATAATTTATTTTTTCTTTCGTCTGAGAAGAGTAAAAACAGTGGTGCATGCATAATATAACCTATCCATTAACACGATGCTTCAAAGACCCACATGGTACACACACGAGCGCTTTTGAAGCTCCGATATTAAACATAGGACAGTTGTATATTGTCAGAGTGCACACACATACACACAAACACTGAGACACAGTTATATTATTGCCTATAGGAACATGTAAACCTAGAAATAACACCAAATCCCTCAAAGCATAAAGACCCACTGACATATTGGCACACACACACAAACACTATTTTTCACAGTGGTGAGAATCTTTAATTACAGAAATCTTCAGGGAGTCACAGACTGAAGCAAACCAATAAACCAGCTGTGAATAAGAAACGGATAAAAAATTAATTTAGCCAAGGGGGATCTGAGGAGGACGAGAAAAAGAGGATTTAAAGGACGGTAACTACTGGGCTAATTTGGAAGCTCCTCTCTGTTCTCTTTGCAGCTTACAATGTGTGTCGATGTGTGTACCATTAACATTCAGTTTGATTTCTGCTATCTCAGTATGTGACGACCACGAAAGCAACATTTTTGTTTGTAATATTGTTCACCTGAAATGTAGTTGGACTTGTCCTTTCTTGTTTTACTGTCAAGCTCAATCACAGGTTTGACAATTCTCATACTCGTTATAGCAAAGTACTTTTCCTGTTAGAATAACATAAGTTTGTTTGTTTAGAATAATAAGCCAAATCTGCTACATGCTAACATCAGCATGCTAGCACGCTTACAGTAACACTGCTAACATGCTGATCATTTTCACCATCTCAGTTTAATATGTTAGCGCACGAACATATGCTATTTAGTGTCAAATACAAACTACAGCTGAGGATGATGGGAACGTCCTTAGTTTTGAAGAGGTTGATTCAAAAAACTAAATATTGGATAAATGGAAGTTTTGTAATGATGATGGAGCTAGAAGAAAATACTTTTACATGTAGTCTAACATTAATCAAATTCTGGATTTAAGTTACAGTCAAAGTTTTACATTATATGAATGAATATAGCTGTAACTGCTCCTAATAAACAAGGGTTCAAGTAGTAGCACAAAAGCATTCAAGTAACATGGAGCACAAAAGCTTGTGTCCAGGGCCAAGGGCCATTGTACATGCTCACACTTCCTGAGAGTGACATTGTGCTGGAGGCCTTCCAGAAGACCAAAGGGATCTACAGTAAAGAATAGCCCCTCATTGATTCACTCAGTGCAACAGCTTGACAGAGAGCCTGGGAAATTCACCATTCATTAACAAAGAAAAACGACAGGTTTGAACTGAGGGCGAAAAGGTTGAAGAAAGATTTGAACTTTTAATTGACAGAACGGCGCAAGGGCTCTTGAAGGTGTAGTTGCAATCTTAAAGTTATATTCTGGAGATATTCATGTAAAATTGTTTGTTTTCAGAGAGGCGTTGTTCTAGTGAAAAAAAAAAAACAAGTACAAAAAGGCTTCACATACCCAAAGCAATAAGATTGTTGCTTTACTCAGTTTTCATTGTCTAAACTCAGCACAAGGGGAAAAGATGCACATATGTGACTCTTTTCAGTGTGCATCAGTGAATAAGGTATTATTTAACAACAGCCGTTTGTATCTGTATTCTGTAAATGCTTCTGTATACAGTATGCCCCTTTACATTGTTTGTGGCCACAGCCATCATATCTGTACCCAATAGGTGTACAGATAGATGTAATTACACATTAAAGAAGAGTGTCTTCAGATAAATGATAGTGAACACTACCCACTACCCACAATAACTTTAACAGGACACGAGGAACATGAATGTCATGCTGAATGAAGCTGACACAAACAGCTTTGGCCCTTGATTCTATCTCTGGACACCAGAACGTTCCTTGCTCCTGAGGTTTGTACCAAGGTTTGTATACAAAATTGCCCAAGGGTACATCATCCTTCAATCTCCTGGCATTTTCTGACAGTTTGAAAGCAAGTTAACGAGTAAGAACCTGACATATACCTCCCACCCGATCTTGTCTCGCAACAAAATATGTTTACCAATTCAACTCCGACCACACAAATTATTTAACATCCTGCCACTCATCTGTTAAATTATTAACGTTTGCAGATGACACTGCCCTTGTGGACCTCATCATTAACAATGATGCGTTCATGCACAGGAGATGGGCAACTCAATACAACATGGGGTGGCAGCCTCACCTTCAGCTGAAACCTTGTGAAGGTTTCAGACTGTAATTCACTTCCTACAGAAGCCTTGTGCTCATTTACGCCTGAAGAACAGGCATAAAGAAGCGGGATCGCTTAACCATGTAATGATGTTGCTATGGACTACTATTAATGACCCAATCAAAGTGAGAGCGTAATCTTCCTTAACAAGAAAAGGAACTTTCCTATTGTGGTAATACGAAGCTCAACATCACACAATTAGCGTTAGTCTTTTGTTTTTTTAAATCAATAAGAGAAAGCATTGTACTCCTGAACACGTGGTTTGCTTTCACCTGCCTACCAATACGGGCCTGCAAGACTGCAGATTAGATAAGGGTGTGATAGGAAAGACATTGACTAACTTTCCACGTGTAGTGAACTGTCTGTTGCAAAAAGTCTCCAGAGTAGACATGTGAATTGGATGAGCATTTCTCCAAACTGAAGCTTCATTGCCAAAGTTGGCACCCTTTCTACCCTATTCTCCCCACAGACTCCCCCTCCTACAGAACCATCTGGAAACAGCTGTTAGCTGACTTATTAGTGCACATCAAGCTGTCCCTTTGTTCTGTGCTGTGTGTAAGATTTGGGTTGCCTGTGTAGACTGCCATGTATGTTCAAATCTACAAGACATGCATATGTTTGTAACAAAAACTCAACAAAAGAAGCTCAACCCGTAATAAGTGCCACAGTGCACACGGTTAATTCAGTATGCTGCATGTAGGTCAGTGAATTTCCTTTCAGCTGCACCGGTGTTGGGGTTTGTCACATTGCCAATTTCCCACCCACAGGTCACCTAATCCATTCCACTATGCAGCTTTTGTCTAAAATGGTTATCAAGAATAAAAGAAGACCGAGCGTTTAGCCTCATGGTGCCTTTTACCGATCTTCCGGCCACAAAACCGCACACTGTGACCGAGCTGAGTAGGAGGCAGGAGAGTAAAAGCACCATGGGGGAGTGCTATAGGGAGACTTTTAGAGACGGTGATTATCGGCTGCCATTAAAACGGACCGAATGATCATCAGTATGTTTTGGGAAGCAGAAAGGTGAATGGGTGCTGAAAGAGAGGCTGCAGAACCAGTAGAACCTTAAAGCAATGAGACAGTGTGCAAGTATAATATGTTCTATAACTAAAACATGCTAGTTTATATATTAGCAGTACTATAGCATATTAACTACTAAATGACAATAATATCAATTGTGAGCTAACTATGATTTCTAATAAATAACATGTACTGTCGGTGCATGGTAGCGCAGCCAGACTGTTCCTGTCTGATATGAAATGTACATAGTATGATAACCGTAAACTTTAATACCGTGGTATATCACGATATACCGTTACAGCCCTACTTGGTTTTGCAAAGTACTATTTTGTAAAGAAAGCAACACATTGAACACAGATGGTGTTTATGGTTCTGGTTTTTGGAATGAGCAAAGGAAATAAATGTTCTGGTTTTTATAAAAATATAAATGACATAAAAAACACAAACAAAAGTAAAAGTAAATTATTGTAAAAGGAACATTTAATACAGCTGACAGTGAAACAGGACACGTGTGTTTTAGAGATTGACTACAAATTCTGGAGGAGGTTACAGTGCGGTTGACTCGACACAGCTTTTATCATCTGATCATTTCAGGATCACATGCAGGTCCGAGCACTGTCAGCTCAGATTCCCTTTGTACAATCTAATGATTCAAACCAAACGTGGACAGCTGGCATTGTGTGTGGGATGATATAAATATTATGCCGTGCAGCCAAAGGTTGTTCAAACAAAGAACTTTACTTTAAATTAAAGCTGAGAACCCAAAGCTTTCATGTAACAGGATTCTTTTGGGAATTATAAAAAACATTCACAAGACATCTAAAAAAATCCATTTGATGTAATTGTGCAACTGTAAACATGGCATCTTGAGTATGAATATTTCACTAAGCATTTAAGATTCATAGCTTCAGTTAAGTGTTGGAACTTATACTTTCATAAAGGATGGACGGCTCTGAATTTGAAGACATTTAAGGCAAAAACAAATGGTCTCGGAGTTAAAGGAGATAGGAGAGGCAGGGAAAGAAAATGTGACGCAGACACATTTAAACAATATAACGAAAGCCAAAGGAGATGTTATGATTTCTGGTCCAATGCAGATCAATAGCTCATTCCAACTCAGTATCTCTGGGAACTACATCCATATGAATCTGCACCTCACGATGTATGTACGTAATGTGCAATGCCTACGCAGGAAGTAGTGTGCAGAAAGTAAGGGTGTTAATCAAAATCTTCCCAGAGCTATCCCCACTGTGTGACGAATGTCATACTGAAGAAGACACTCTTCTCCACAGTTAAGTCCTCTGTCCTTACTCCATTTTGGACTAACGTAATCCAAATGTTTAT
This sequence comes from Cottoperca gobio, assembly GCF_900634415.1. Lineage (NCBI taxonomy): Eukaryota > Metazoa > Chordata > Actinopteri > Perciformes > Bovichtidae > Cottoperca > Cottoperca gobio. Next base: position 11,866,169 of record NC_041359.1, on the reverse strand, counting down.
GTTGCGTACAGTAAAGAAACCTGACCCACTGGTGGTGCTTTAAGTCTCTGATCAGTTTTCCCTGCTTAAATAATGTCAACAACAACTGCTATCTCGTGCACTTATCGTAGCAAACAAAGGTATTTGAATGTTTTAGAAAAAGGCAGCGGCCCCACCTCAAATGGCTTTAAGAAACTGTAAAACTTTCTCACCTTCTTGCTATTAAACAAAATGTTCAGGGGATAGTTGTAGACATAGACATGTTGATGTTTTTGTTTGTTTTGTCTCTAACTTTAAAACACCCTCAGCACAGCATGACATAAGAGATATCAATTAGTAAACACACAGGGACTCAAGTCTTTGGCATTAGTGTTTTAAACCCATTTTTGCTTCCATTCAGACTAATGAGCCAAATAATAATTAGTGTGGGGATTTACTTTAAATTCACTTGTTAAGGTATAAAACAAAGTGCTCGCTTTATAAGGAACTACTACTTTTGGCATGCAGTGTATGAGAAGTATCAACATGATACATATTCTGTCCTTTCATCTGACAGTTTCATTAAGTATAATTTGTCAAACGTCTGTTTTAGCAGCACATTAATGAAGTGTTGAGGAAGTGTAATATCTCTATATCAACAAGTAGTATTGGTTAATACTGTGTGTTAAGCACCAAACTTGTTAGTTTGTGCAGTGGTTGGGCACCTTTAAAAAAGGGAAACAGTCTTTTTACATGGATGTGGAGCTATTACAAGGTGATTGTTTAAGGCACTTGTTTCTGATTTGCAACTTCTCAGTTTCTGTCTAGCCTAACACCATCACTTATACATTAAAGAAGAGTGTCTTCAGATAAATGATAGTGAACACATTAAAAACACTTGACAGCTGCAAGAACATTAATATACAGTGTAGTCACTCTACAGGAGCTGTCCATTCAGCACCACCACAGTACACAAGACAGTAGGAGTTTATTATCTTTTACACAATTTTACCTCACTGCCTCCTTCGGTGACCTTCTGCTGGAAATATAATCTTTCCTCACATTTGTACCTGTCCAGTAAATAACTGATTTCATTTTATCTGCTAACTGCAAAAATGTTGTCAAAGGAGTTTAAAGGTTTTAGGAAATAACTAAATTCTCTGTACAGTCTCTACCCTGCTAGATATGTGTGTGTGTGGGTGTGTGTGTGTGTATGTGTATGTGTGTGTATGAGTGTGTGTGTGTGTGTGTGTGTGTGTGTGTGTGTGTATGTGTGTATGTGTGTGTGTGTGTGTGTGTGTGTGTGTGTGTGTGTGTGTGTGTGTGTGTATATGTGTATATGTGTGTGTGTATGTGTGTGTGTGTGTGTGTGTGTGTGTATGTGTGTGTGTGTGTGTGTGTGTGTGTGTGTATGTGTGTGTGTGTGTGTGTGTGTGTGTGTGTGTGTATGTGTGTGTGTGTGTGTATGTGTATGTGTGTGTGTGGATGTGTGTGTGTGTGTGTGTGTGTGTGTGTGTGTGTGTGTGTGTGTGTGTGTGTGTGTGTGTGTGTGTGTGTGTGTGTATGTGTGTGTGTGTGTGTGTATGTGTGTGTGTGCTTTGTTGGCTGGCTGGCTGTTGTTTTTGCAGAATGGACTGCATTTGAACCAAAGAGGGGGAAACTGGTGAGCCATATTCCCAGTAGGAATGAACTAGAGAGCTTTGCTACACCTACTAAAAAGTAAAGTAGCCTATTTGGTATCGCAGACACTCCCGTGTACATCAAAGTATCACACAAAAGAGTAAAGCATTGCCTGGTGAAAGGAGATACTGAGGATTACCAAGCTTTCGTCAGGATTTCTTTGTCAATTCCTGTGAGCGATTTCAGAGTTGAAAGCCAAACATGTCTCTCTGACAAAGGGACATCACTGTTGGTTAAAGAAGATACTGTGGATTACAACGTTTCAATTATCGCCTCTCTGCCTCTGTATTATTCAGGGGACAAACTGCGAACGCTTTGATGCATTCAGGGAGGAGGCATGTTTCTTCCACGCCACCCGCTCTGTAACCTTTAAAACCGGAGCACAAACATACAACAATGTGCAGGGAAGCAGGGCCTTTCTAACACAATGATTGACTTCACCAACACTATTTCATTGCCGTAAAGGACAGAGAACGGACACACCGCCCCACCTGAGACATCCACTCCCTTGATTAACCACTGCTGAGTATACAAAGCCTCAGCCATTCCAGACCTCATTTGACTTTATTACAGCGGCCACCAGAGAGACGGTGCCATTAATCAAAAATAAGAGGGAAGGAGTAAGCAGCCACGCAGGAAAAAGGCAGTGGTACTTGATTGATGTGTCTTACTATACAGTTTGTGGTTAATATTGCATTTTCCTCTAAAGTTCTTTCATCTGCCAGAGCAGAAGCTGTCAAAGAAAACATCTGGAAATGTAATTTCAGGACAAGGCACATGAGGAATGTGTTGAAAAGAAGTTGGTATTCAAAGAGGAGCAAATGTAACAGGCTTGACAAATTTCATTACATGTGTTTTCTCTCCTCTCCTTTGTTTATAGCCAAAAAACACAGAGGGTGAAATAAAAAATAAAAATGATCTTTCCCTCTTTCTTGTGGAAAGCAAATGACACCTCAGGCAATTAGCATCGTAACAATGGCGGCCAATCTCTCTAATGCTTTGTTTGCCATCGATGCTGCTGAGTCCTCTAATTCATTTTGAAAGGAAATCAATGCCATTTGCCAACATAGCTATCTCCAAATGTTTAAACAGGCTGCGCTTAGTGCAGGAGTAATGTGTTCTGCCGATTCCCAACCAGAGATTTAAGTTCACTGTAACCTGATAAAACAGTTAATCCTCAACAGCATTTCTGAAGTCGTTAATTCAACACAGGGAATCTCTTCTGTCAAGTTGATTGAACACTGCAATTTAATTCACAATGACAGAAAAAAATTGTTTTCCTAACAGATGGCTCGGCTCGGAGAGAGAGTGAGCCGTGATCAATTGCTGCCTGCAGGAGGAGGACACTGAGTTTTGCTCAGCGATATTAGACACAAGGGTATCAATACTGGATGAGCTCTCATCCTGACAACAAACATCCTTTTTCTCCAAAGCAGCGCTGCAGGAAAAACCTGTTTGCCATTTTCTGTGAATGGGTCTGCAGAAGTTATCCGTCCTGCTTCAGGATCCTGCTCACAGCCGTCCGGCCGTGTTCAGACTGACAATAGGGCTGTGTGGAATAAAGAAATCCCATTATTCATCCAATGCGACGACTCCACTAGCACAGCGGTCGTGCCAATGCAAGGTCACCAGGGATAAAAGTTATATCTCCTCGACTTTGACAATTCATTGTCCTTACAGTTTTATAGTAACCCTAAATGGACATGTGGACACATGTTCTGTTTATACTACATTGACGTCTGCCAGGGCTGGATTACCAATGGGGCAGAGTGGGAAACTGCCCCAGAGCCATAGGGGCCACAAGGGCCACATATCAACTATCCATTTAATTTATGGTAATTTGGTTAATTGCAAATGTGTTTGTGGAACGTGCATCACTAAACTTTATGTTTGAGAAGATTCTTTCCTGGATTAATTAGGCCATATCGTCCTCATATGCAGACGTGGTCTCACATGTGCAGATGGTTCCAACGTACTAAAATTTGGGCTTCATAGGGAGGGATCACACGGACCCTCACAAATGTTGGCAGGTGCAACCCTATCACAGTTATTCTCGAACATGATTGTAGAACATCGTGTACATCTACTAATAACTTTTAATGAGGTGGCCCAAAAAAGATCCTAATCACGATACTCTGCGACACGTCATTTGTTGTTTGCTTCCCCAGTGATTAACTAGTTAATTAGTGCATTAACATTTAATGAAGTTTCCCCAGTGATTAGAGATGCTATCTCAGAACTGACATTTTGAACTTATTTGACTAATAGTGGCATGCAGTTAATCATCATCTATGATGTGCTATACTGCAGTACAAACACACCTGAGAGCTTGTGTGTTTATCGAGAAGACGACACATACTGTTCTCTCTTGTTATTAGGGTTACTTGCTTTTAATGAAGTTTGAGCGAATTCTGCATTGACGTAAACAAATCAAACTCTCTGTCAAGAAAACAAATTAGACTGAGCAGCCTGACAGAAAACTCTTATTACCCGTGTTATCTTTCCAGATCAAAAGACAAAATATGTTTTTTCTTCATCTTATCATGCTCCCTTCATGTATTTTCTCAATTAGTCATTTTTATAACTTTTTTCATTCTTTCTTTTTTTCATATATTCTTGTGAAACAAACAATTGCTCCAAGGTCTCTCTTGCCACAGAGCTACTGAATTAGCAAGCAATTAGTTTTGTTTCTGTTTTTAAGTGTGAAAGATATATTATGAGAACTGCCAGTCATACTTACCTCCTAGAAAATATAGACCTGGTGCAGAGCTGATTTCTAAATGAATGGAGCGATGGATGACTCACACAGCATTTTTTGTTCTGCTACTTTCCTTCTCTACACGCAATGTGTTTAATGTGTTTAATGTGTTTGATACAAGCTCTTATTTGTTTAACCTATTCCACTCTGCAGAGAAGGCGGCTCCTCGGCTGAATTTACTTTCTTTCAGAGGCTGCAGCATGCTCAAGTGAAGATGGTGGTACCCTATATCTGAATTTATGCGAGGGAAAAACTGGCATGACCAAATACATATGAGTCCATTGACCTCTCACCTCAAGATATCTGAATTAAAATGGGTTATATGGATACTTACAAGTCTCCCCTTTACACACATGCCCACCTTTTGCTAATTCCATGCAGTTTGAGGAAAAAACCTTGCATTTGTTTGCATGCAGTATAAATTCTATTCTAAAGATGGTTGCTGCATACTGGGGTCCCTAAACAGTCTTGGAATTGCAAACAGTTATGTATTTCTGGATAGCTGAGACTCTTTTGGATTCAATGAGCGCAATGGTATTCATTTTTGATGACGTTAGTCCCCATAGTAGCCATTTCATTGTAGTGAGACCATTTTTTAAAACTTGACCTGAATGTATAAAATGAGCTCTAGCTCGCTTGCTATCCAATTGCCTGAAAAATGCAATTCTTGCAGAAATCTCCAAATGTCAAATATTTTAGATACCAAATCACAGCATGGAGTTTTCCTATGGTTTTCCTCAAGGTCTTGGTCTCTTAATGTGGTCTTTTTCCAATTGTATACATTTTTGAGTTGTCAAAAAGAAAATGATGATCATATTGCATAATCCAATCTGAATATAAAATTGCCAATTAAACAATTCCCAACACGATGTCTCAGACGTGCAGGTGGGCAACACGTAATTCTGATACAAAATTAATCCCAGCGTCTGCTACATCTTCCCACCATCAAACCACTTTATGAGCAGTGTGTGATGTTGCCATCAGCTCCTGCGTGCAACCCATTACATTCAGGTTTTAATTAACGTAATAAAAAGTGTGGGTCAGCTATTTTTAGATGAATGCTCTGAACCACAACATTTGAAGCTTAAAGTTTATGAATTTGAATGCTTCGTCCTGAAATAACCAACAAAAAAAAGTCATTTGTATGAACCCCAATCTTACCTTTGCAAATGAGTCAAAAGATCTTTAATGGAGCCGTGTCTGATTTAAGCGAATCCTGCTCAGTTAGATGTGGACTATGTCACGTTTCTATGGGTTTTTGAACAGAGTAGCTGTGGCTTTTTGTAAGAAGTTTGATTAAGACATGAAGGGAGAAATCATGAAATTATTATGATCTACTTCTAATATATAAACCAGCTCAATATGGCTTGGAACATGAGACTCTACAAAGCATTGTTCAAACATTTTCCCCTTTTGATATCAGTCTTTGCTATCAGAGAGATTCCTGCATCAAGCCTCTGATGCTCCTGAGGGGCAAGCCCCTCTCTCTGTCTGGCGAGCACATTTCCATGGAGCTCAGCACCCCTGAAACATCCGTTTCACTTCACCTCACCCCTCAAACATGAGCTGCCATGGGCGTTACAGCCGTCACTTTTCATCACAACATCAAAGACTTCCCTGTCAGTTGCAAAGCAGGAGATGGAGGGGGTAGCAGAAAGTCTTTCTTTCTTCCCTTTCCTTTCTTCTTTCCTTCCTTTATGGAAACAGGTTTGTAAGCATTTCAAAGACTGAAAGGACACAAAGTATTATATGTGACAAATGTTACCGCCAACACAAAGCAGCAACAAGTAGAATTGCAATCACACTGAGAAAAGGTCTCTTTATTCATCAACTAACTGCTGGACCTCTTGATTCAAATGTAGCCTATGATTGACGCAAACAATCATAGTGCTGGTTCACAAAAGAGAGCTGGGGTTTAGCGAGTCATTTGGTCGAAGCCTTTTATTTCCAAACAGAGTATGGGTGCACAAGTGAGTTGCCTAGAATCCCGGCATCTCATGCATCAATGAATTAAGTAATAAATTACTAAATTTCGTCAACCTCCTGGAAATTCTATCATTTCCTATACAGTCACATGTAATACTCTTTAGCTGAGAAAATTCTAGTGACTTGCTACCAAATGTGTGAAGTGCTGTCTGTAGCCATCTTCAATATAGACGTCCTAGAGACAAAAACCCCACCAGCTTCTCATCAGCCGGCACCTTAAAGGGAGAAAGATAAGAGCGCAAGGAGAGGAAGAGGTTAGGTAGTCATGTGGAGAAGGAGCCCTCTAGTAGTAATTACGCTCTTGGACATTACTCTTTTCCGGCCACCAAAATCCCCCCAAAGGAAATAAGTCTTATACCTCATATTTACTGTATGATCTTTGTCTCAAAGGAAACCTGCTACCGCTTCAGTGCAGTTATTCCCTTTCACTCTTGTGACAGCATCCCATTCACCCAGGCCACCAATGAAGGCTTCCCCAGAGAGCGAGCAAAGCACTGCCGCTGGATCCAGTGGAATGCAGCCTAATCGTGTGTGTGTGTGTGTGTGTGTGTGTGTGTGTGTGTGTGTGTGTGTGTGTGTGTGTGTGTGTGCAAGAGATATAGTGAGAGAATGAAAGATACACGACAGAATAAACAGAGATGGACATGTGAGGGGATTGTCTTTAGAAGCTATGAATAGCCACTCTTATAGCCTGAGCCGAGGCACACACATCTAATGCATTTGTTTGTGATGTGTGTGCACGTCTGTGTGTACGCATGTGTTAGCAGACAGAAGTCTCTTTGTAGAAGTGATGCCATTGGAGAGACTTGATTTATCTGTGTTAGAGAAAGAAAGAGGCAGGCAGGGGGGCGGGCGGTGTGACAGCTTTATCAGTCCACTGTTCCAGACCTCCATTAGCACACCCTGCCAGAGGATGTGTGTGTGTGTGTGTGTGTGTGTGTGTGTGTGTGTGTGTGTGTGTGTGTGTGTGTGTGTGTGTGTGTGTGTGTGTGTGTGTGTGTGTGTGTTGTTGTGTGTGTATCTTTAGACAACTTAGGGGATGAATCCTTACAGATGGGATTGCATTGTCCACATACTGGTGCTCACATTTGTTCATCTTGTTTTTTCTGCTTGGATTTATTTTTAGTCTCATCTTTCTTTGTCATTGGTGAAGACATTATCATTTAAACTTTTTATAAGACCCGGACTGGGTTGCATCTAGCCTGTCAGACCTTAGTAATGTGTGAATCTGTTGCTAAGAAACATCAGTAGTCCGGTCCAATCAATAGCAATCAATTATGTAAACAGGAAGTCACCGCATCATGTCAAGCTCTAACATAACTCCAAATATTACAGTTTTAAGTTGCCAAACGATAAATTCAATTGAACTACTAATCCTTTGTAAATGTAGGTGTGTATGTGTTTTGCTAGTATTCACATTGTTTAGAGTGACAGGAAAATATCAGAATGTGTAACCTATGGTCATTTTGTCTCAAGTTCTGTATAATATTGGCTCAATGTTTAGTAATTCAAAGTATGTAGTGTTATCTTGTGGAATGCAAGTTAAAACCACCCCAACCATTCATTATTAATACAGTATTTAAGAGTCTGGTCAGCTATATTGACCATATTCCTATTTTACGCCTTATACTTTCATCTCATTAATCGTCTGTTCAGTTAGATACACAACAGTTACCCCTGGCAGTAAGTTGGTGTAAATATTTATTGAAGGTTTATATGTAAGAACTTGTTTGTGTGGTGAAAGTAACTTAACTAAAAGTCACTATTGCAGCACTAGTTTAAAACATCGACTGTACAGCATATATAAGGCCTAAAGGCATATGACTGGTAAAAAGCTATTTGGTATTTGAAACTGCACCTGCACATTTTACAGGCAAAACAATTCAAGCACACAGGCAGCCAACAACATTAAATCCAGTGTCCACAAAGCTGAAAACTAGATTCTCATAAACTGAACAAAATGTCCCTTTCTTTCCAGAGGAGACACAAATACACAAAGCCTCATCACACACAAATGTTACCCAGAGTAGAAGCCAACTGGAGCTATTACAGCAGGCATTAAGTTTCAGGGTATGTGTTCGTGTGCATCTGCATATCCGGTAGGTAATGATAAGGCACAGTGGAGCATGGCGCACTCAAAGTGGGTTAGAAATAGCTGGTAGCCATACCAACAGAAAGAGATGTGTGGTTTTATGACAGATGAGGTGAGGGGGGAATACAGAGAGCAGAGATGAGAAGCAGACAATGAGAAAAGATGATTATAAAGACATAGACACAGTCAAACAGACACACCTGGCCTGCAGTGTGAATCCAATTGTTGAATTTTAAAAACCTGCTGGAGAAGTCTGGGCAAATAAGATGAATAACAATCGTACCCAACAGCTATCACTGTGCTGCTCTTAAGCAAGGCACATTAGCTCAGCAGCTAATAGTTGAGGAGGAGTATGATTGAGCTGTGTGACTCACGGCAGGTGTCAGTGTGTATTACTGCATCTGTATGAATGATGAAGCCGTGCTTTGCTGACACAGGCACCTCCTCTACAGACAGGGGGATAGAAATTCACACTTCTACTGTAGGTCTGAGCTGAATCTTACAGTGGCAGTGTGCCCTTTAAGGAAGCATTAATCAATTGTGGTAAGAAAGCCAGTGTAATCCATTATTCTGACTAGTGTAAGTGGATCTCGAGCCCAAGCTCCAATTAGGTCTGAGAGAAGTTAAGACGGCAGAGATGATCGAACCCTGGCGGCTATGATACAAATTATTTCAGGAATAAAAGGATCCGTCAGGGATCAGGGTCCTGAAAATAAAGTAGAAAGAAAAAAGCCCTTTTCAAGTGCAAATGCAGTGTAAATATCCCATGCATTTGGCATATTATATACTGGTTCAATATCAAAGGTCAGGTTCTGATGCATCTCCCCCTTTACACCTGTCTCTCAAAATCATGGAAATTTGAAATCCCATAATGAAGTTTTTCTGTTTCCCACAGAAACATGACTTGATGCCATATTTGCTGCCTCTGCTCCCAGTACAGCTTCCCAGGAGCTCAGCATGTTGTGCATTTCTGAGCAGCCCACAATTTAGCACTAAAAGTATGTGATAGTTGGCTGTGAACTTTTCTTTTGCGACTTCATATTGTAGGTGATTTATGCTATTTCACTTTCAATATAAAAGGTGAGGAAAACATTTTGATAGCATGTGGGATTGAAAATGCTGTGAAACCAACACATACATCAAACCCACTTGCCTTGTGTTTTTTTGCCGAAGGTGAGGTTGGAAAAAGCTTACAGAGACCTGAATATAATAATAATAATTATTGTTGAAATCATTTTATTTTATTTCACTTACGCTGCCCCAATGGCACATCTAGCCCTGCACACACTCATGCATCTTTATACTAAAGGTTGGATGTTTACTAAGAATGCCTTCAAGTATTCACTACAGTGCAGCTATACAAGGGGAAGGAGGCATGGGTTGTTTATTAGACATCTAGTGAAACTGAACATTCTTGCATCCAATGCTGTGACACAGGGGTCACTTTATTAGGTACATTGTAAGAATCTAATACATTCCAATATAACATCCCTGCAATAGCATCTATCTTTACTATCTTGCTTTAGTCAACGAGGGACAAGTGAAAACATTATTTTTTTGCAAAACATTTTTGAACTGACCTTTTAAATGAAAGAGAACTAATGTACTTTAGGATCTGTAATCTCTGAAAGTATCTATTGCACTTAACGCTATAACAACTGACAGTGATAATCCCAAAACACTACAAAAAGATAAAAAAACCCATCTCAAAGGTTCTTATGGTTGCAGATCTTACAATATATTTCACTTCATCCAGGAAGCGCCTGGGGCTAACTGTTAGAGACAGGGGGGCTTTGGTGCCAGGGTTGGTTTGTCATCATACCCAGCTGTGTATCCCACCTCTTCACAAATGCCTCTACTCACATTCACACATAGTTTAATTCCATTTCGCTACTGTGCTCTAGTAATCCACACTGACATTCGGGGAATTTCGAAACGATAAAAGGCCAAGCATGCTGAAACACACCTCCGCTTCTTCGTCGCCCCCTCCCAACATTTCTGATGTCTTTTTTGTGTAGTTCATCATGACTACACGTTCCTATCCTCTCATTTCCTTCTTTATCGTGCATTCATCTCCCTCTCCTTTTCTTAATAACATGGTGTCCATATCTGTACACTATTTTTCAGTATACCCTTTGCTGATTATCCTAAAATGCAACACAGCAATCATACACTGCATTAACCTAAGGGTTGCAAAATATATATATAAACCAGTAGTGTCACAGGAAAAAAACAAAACATAACCAACAGTTAGTGGGTATTGCAACATGCAGTGGAATATGGTGCATAAACACAATGTAGAAAAGGCTTCTCCCATTGTACGCTGCAGTGGCTGACTGTAGATGGTAGCAGCCTAAAGGTTAGGGAAAAACAAACATGCAATCTTAATGTTTTGAGCTTGAGTGATGCTGTGAGGAAAAAGTGAAGTGAATGACGACACTTCTCCTCCGGCTGCTAGTCTATCATCAGCGTGCCCCTGAGTGAACCATTTCACCCCCATCTGCTGCAGTGGAGCTGCTCTATGTTTTATGGTCAGCTCTCAGTTTCCAACTGTGCAGGAGCATGTGTTCAAAGTAAAATAACCCTGAAAAAATGAAAGCAATAAAAAACACAATATTATCCCTCGTTGAAATGCTCCGCCCGAGGTTTCATCTATTTGTTTTTTTCTCATAAGATTCAAATAGTTTCTCGTCTTTGCTGAGGGTTTGAGGTTGGCCGTTAAGCTTGACTGGGCTTGATAGGTTAAGTAGGTTTGTTATGTCTTTCCAACACGTGATGTGATTTGCCATGTGCCTTTTTACTTTGTCTTTTATTCTTGCGTTATGTTGATTGATTGTTTGTTTCCTGTCTTGCCTTATGTGGTTTTGTAGCAGATTTTTGATTGTCGAGTTGGGTCCTCTTAGGCTTTGTGATGAAAAGCTCTAAACTGTATAAGGGTGATTCTTCAACTATCTTCATTTTTGTGTCCCTGGCAGAAATAAGAAAAACTAAAACACATCACTTTACACCAAAAGGAACATACAAAACTTAAATCATAGACCAGTCATTATTCTTATTACATAAAAAGTGACCTTTTATGTGTTGTTCTTGCTGTTTATCACTTTGTCCCTGGGCCTGATGTTGGATATTCAAACCTGCTAAGTTTTGAATTTAATATTGACCTAATATTAATTGTATGTGCAAATGACACATAAATGGCCATTTTAATGAAATGTATCATGTGTTGTAAGATATATTAGTATTTCATGTCTTTTTAATAAAAAGAACACCTGTCCCTTGGGGTCCTTGTCATTTCCATCACACCATGCAAAATGTGAATTTGCTAAAGTTTAAAAAAAGGTTTTTAAACTTGGTGATCACAGCTATAGTCATGTGACAGGAGAGCACATGGCTGCAGCACAAAGACAGCTCCATGAAGGAAACTGATATAAGATCAAATCAAGGTCAATATTTGGTAAATCGAAAATATGTTTATTGGCTGTCATTTCCAAATAGCTCATATATTCTTTAAATGTAGAAATAATAAGAAAAACAACATTTGGTATTGTCTGTTTTGTGTTTATTTAATGCTAGCTCTAAAGAAGATGTTAGCATGCTAACATATCATGAGATTATCTTTAAAATGTGACAAAATGTAATTTCTACAACAGTCATTTCCATCACTTTGATTATTGTGATGGAAAAGACCATTTGAGTGTTAAGACTCATATCAGTGAAAATAATGTATATTAAATTAAATGTCAGTGACAAGGAACCACCAAAGAGAATGAAACAGGGACCTTTTTTGTTTTGCACCTTGCTTGTAGGTTTCAGCAGTTTCCAGCAATGTTCTGCTAAATGATTTTATCTGCTTAAAGGTTAAAGTTTAGATGATGAAGTTCTTCCGTTAAAAATGTGTGGTTTTTTGTGTCGGGGACAATAAAACTGTTTAAACATTGTTTAAAAATGTTTTTGTGACCTGTCATTTCAACACATGCAGTCATTTCCGTCACACAATGTCATCCCCATCACAACACATTTAAACTAAAAATGCATACAAATTGAGTTAATCACCTTAAAAATGTTTTGTAGTTTGGAAAATTGTGCAGTTATAAGTACCATTAATTAATATTTTTTGAAAACACAAGGTATAGTAAATCTTTTTTCTTTTAAAACAACTTTTTGTGGTGTGATGGAAATGATGATTTCCTCTGACTGGAAATCACAAAAATGGTATATTATTCAAATAACTTCAGCATAGCCACAATCAGGAAGTTTTAATACACAGGATGTAGAATTATAAACATATTGAAACATTTCTCTAAATACATTTCATCTTTTCTAAAAAGTTCCAGACCAAAATGGTCCGTAGTCTAATCACCCATATATTGGGTTCAAAGTGGATTTGTGCAATTGAAGAGAAAAGAGAAAATATGACACTAATGGAGGTCAGTCTGGAGCCTGGAGTTACTGTAAAATGTTCCATCCACCACGCTGGCTTCACTGCGCGGCTGTTGTATCGGCACGGTGGTACTTTGAGCTAACATGCTGATGTTTAGCAGGTTTATGATTATCTTGGTTTATCGTGTTAGCATGCCAACCTTTGATAATTAGCAGTAAGCACAAAGCACTGTACAGATGAGGCTGATTTGAATATCTTTAGTTTTTCAAGTTTGGTCACAAACCAAAATATTGGACCAATTACAATTTTGAGCTGACGATGGCGCGAAATGAAAAGTCAGGGGATCACCAACATTATTACAATGTATCCTTAAAGGGACATGAATGTCTTTATCAAATGTTATCGTAATCCCTCCAACATACACAATACCCAGGAACCATGAATGTCTATATAAGCTTTTGTGGCAATACAGCTTGTAGATGTTGAGATATTTCACTGAATGCAACTGTGAGCTGCTGCTGGCACTACGTGAAAAGTCAGGGGACCACGAAACAACGTCTGTCAACAAAGTTGAATCAACCCCTCTCTGCCTGAGTACAAACTGTATAATTCTAAGCTTTGTAAAGGCAGTACCTTTTGCTTTGTCCATGACCTGTGGATGTCAGATATGTTGTGAATTACTTATAACACTATCTGCTAAAGACACAGCTGCCCGGAGGGATATTGCAGTGAGAGGTTAAATGCAGAATACATCATAAATAAGAAAAATAGGTAAATGGCCAAATGATTTATTGATGCTTAGAGGGTAGCTCAGTGCTGCTACTTGTCATTTATTGTAAATAATTAACAATGGATTTAAATAAGGAAGAAGATTAGCATTCAGACCTTTTCACCGCTGTTATCTGCAAACCTGTAATTGACTCGCAAATAAACTATTCCCTGCAATGACAGGTTTTTTGTCACTGCAAGTGCAGCAAAAACTGAAAGATCCTATGTTCAATTAATTTCTCACTTGTGTAAAGATTTTGTTTGCAGTCATAGTAGAAGAGAACAGCAGCAGCATGCTAAATCAGCTAGTGGGATGTTTGGGTAATTCCAAGTCGTACTTCTTATGGTAATATAATAGGCCATATTTCGCTCTCACAGTAAGATGCTGTGTACTCTAAATGCAGGAAAATGGTTTTGTCTCTCTTTGTCTCCGACACACACAGACACACACACACGCACACACATACAGAGACACACAGCTCACTGGCCAGCATTTCACTAACAACATCTAAAAGTATTATGGCTCACAGGGGAGAAATTTTAAAAAGTCTTCACTTTCCCAACCACAGTTTAAACAAGATCTTGCCTCGTCATCACAATCAGAAATGCCAGGGGCCAGATATTTAAAACTCTGTGTATACACAAAGTTTTAGCCTCCACAAAGTCAGAAATATGCTTACACACTCTTTGCATCAGGTCTCTAAAGCCATGTGTGTGCATGGTCCTTTTTTATGAATCTTAATTCTTATTAAATTGTGCACACATGCCTTATTTTCCCTCCCACGTATGGTCATAACACACCCTTAATCAACTGTGCATATTATTTTGTGATGCATTTTTGAGTTCACAAAAGCAATTAATTATAATGGTGTTGTTATTACATATAGTATAGATGTGAAGATTGCAAAAAAGCTTACATGCACACACAATTAAACTTATTAACAACCGAATAGAATATATTTGCATATTGCAATGTGTTTCTTCAAACATACTTATGAAGTATGTTTGAGATGCTCACATTTTCACATCATGTTCTGTTTTTAAAAACAATACTAGTTTACGTAAATATTAAGCTAATAAAACAAACGGCATTGCGCAGCTAGCTCTATGACCGCATTGTCAGTTTAAATTGTTTTTCTTCTTCAATGTAAATATAAATGACAAGGGACTGCTAATCTCTTTAATAAAATATGAGGCCTGTGGCAAGAGACGATTGTAAAATCTGAAGCAATCATAAAAGAGCAGAGTGCCTTTGATGTTAAGATGAAACAAATGTCTTGTTTGGCGGAAGCGCTCAGTTTTTTTGAAAATCATATTCACACACACACACGCACACAAACACACACACACACAAACACACTCTATGAATTAGCTTCATTAACATTTTAGGAAGTGGAGAAGTCACGTGTTGCATCATATTATCATTACACGGCACTGTGTGTGTGTGTGTGTGTGTGTGTGTGTGTGTGTGTGTGTGTGTGTGTGTGTGTGTGTGTGTGTGTGTGTGTGTGTGTGTATGTGAGTGTGTGTGTGTGTGTGTGTGAATATGATTTTCATGGCAGACATTTGGACTTTGTGACATTTGGTCATGGATAAAACACAGGTGCAACTAATAACCTTAATCAGGGCTCAGTTTCATTAAAGTCACCTGCTATGCTCTCCAGTTAGCCAGCACGCACAATGCCCAGAAACCTAACAGAACAATTGTTATAAAGACGTTAATCATCAGGAAATTGTCCTACATTAGCTTTTCAGTCTCTATGTGGTTTGTAGCCGAGTGCCTCGTTTGTTTCAAAGGATGTCATGTGGTTTGGCTGACTTTATCAAAGGCATAATGATTTGTTATTTATAACTTTATGACAGTAGAGAGGTTACACATGCACGACTCTCATCATGCATATCTATACACTACTCTGCTTTCATACTCATGAAGGAATATATGCATACACACACACACACACACACACACACACACACACACACACACACACACACACACACACACACACACACACACACGTTATGGCATGTACACTAACTTAATTTGACTCTGTGCCTGTGTTTGTATGACTTTGCGTGTGTTTCCTGTGTGCTTCAGTGGCCTCAAAGAGAATCTGTAAATAATACAGTGCAGTAAACAAAGACTGGCAAGGAGCCATTGAGGCCACACAATCTGACACGTTCATTATTAGTCAAAGTTAATTACTCTGTGCCTTACAATACAATTTAACATTCCCAAGGTTGTGATAGCAGAATACACAAATGAACAAGTTACTGATAAAATCAATCAACGTGGAGACCTGTGCTGACATTAGGAGCCCTGGAAACAATGTTGAGTTGTGCAACTGTTTTGGCATTGAGGGAAAAGCCTCCACAGCATCAGTTACAAAATAAAGGGCTTTAAAACTATGTGAAAACTTTCTTTAGTATCCTACACATTCAAAAAGTCAGTCAGTTTGCTGAAGATCTGTATTGACCAGTTTTCACTGGAATGAATAGACCCCATGTTTGAATACCTCGTGTTATGTTTACTAACATTTATGTTAGACATTCTCACAGCATATTGTGCACTATCTTCACTTCTACTTCTACTTTAATGCTTCTTCTTCTATTTCCTTGTGTTGTGCTTTTGTGCACAATCTCTAGACTATGAATCATGGGAATGTTTTGAGTGTCCTCATTGTCCTTTTCTGTCTCTGGATGTACATGCGCCTCAAACACACAAACACTCTCCTAGGTAGTCGTTGATGCCGCATGTTCTCTTCTCTCTATCGCTCTCACTCTTTTCCTTCAGGAGCTATTTTTCCATAATTAAAACTTTAATTAAAGCTACCGATCAAAGCTATTACAATTAGCCAGAGAAAAGAAAGTGGGAATAAAGAATGGATTGCACTTTTATGCATTCATATTCCAATTAACTGAGGAACCGGATTTATGAAATCAATTACTAAAACGAGTATAGCTCTGAATGTGTGCGTGTGTACAGTTTATGCTTAGAGGTCAAGAGGAAAGAGAAAGGAATAAGACTAGACAGATAATTCAACGGCCTAATGCTACCAAAGATCCCTTCATTCACTTCTCATAAAAAATATTTTATGTATCTGTATTTGTAGGTGAGGAGAGAAGCAGAGGACAGATATGAAAAACAAACAAATGCTCTAAAAAATTCGCCCATTATCTCTGCACAGTTTAGACAAATGTCTTGACATTTCCAAGCAGTGAAATAGAAATCACTCTTCCTTTCCACATAAACATGAAAACAAACTTCACTGGGTGGAATATCTTCCACAGCAATGCATCACTTTGTGTACGTGTGTGTGTGTGTGTGTGTGTGTTGTTCATGCTTAACGCCGCTCAGTTGTGTGTTTTGCGCTGCTCCTCAGTGACTCCCTCCAGAACAAAGCTGCGGCATAACCTCTCCAGTATAACTTGAAAACTTGTTCATCAACAATTTTATTCAAGTTCACGTAACAGTCGGGTTTCACCAGGTAGCACATTTCGAGTGTTATTGTTATAAATGTTTTGCTTTCCGTGTGTCATTTTAAGTTTTAAGTCAGGTGGCGTACTATAGAGTGAGAACATTTCCACAGATCGATGGGTCAAACAGACACTTGTCTTTCACTCAGAACCCCGCTGTTCATGTCCCGTGTGAAAACATAAGTCAACCCTTGACTTATTTCGATGACTACCTAAATTACGTACATAACTTCATTTATGCAACAAACTTACGTATCATAACTCAAACCATTTTCACAACGTTAACCAAGTGTTTATAACCGCAAACGTGCATCCATATGTGACGAGTTGGGAATGAGAACGGGCCGTTAAATGGCTTATAATGCTTAGACATGACGCAAAATGTACTTAAAAGTGACATGATACACAAGATCACATTGGATATAAATCTCAAGTCCTGAACCTAATCAAACTGCAGGTTATAAAAGGACAGTGCAAAATCATAGAATATAACTGATTCCAGGGTCTGATTCATGAAACTGTGTCACAAATAAACACATTACTTTGTACCTTAACAGCCAACATATGAATACCATGTGAAACAAATAGATGGTGTTCTGTCTGCATGCTACACCCAGGGCTGTGCTGGTGCTTTATTCTTTCAGTCCTTTAACGTAAGATTAAAGGCTATCATAAGAATAACATTTGGCAAACAGTTGTAAATAAAATAATAATTTAGCAAGAGTCATATTTCCTTTTCTAACCATGCCATATAGAAAGAAATGGTTTGATATTAAACTCATAATAACATTATTAAGGTTTATGTTCTCAATATAGAGGCTCAAGGCGTTACTTATATTTGCACCACTAAAGTCCTTTTAAGTAGGCAACATCAATAGAACATGCATTGTAGGGAAAAATACACACACACACAGAGACACACAAACAAACACACACACACACACACACACACACACACACACACACACACACACACACACACACACACAGAGACACACAAACAAACACACACACACACACACACACACACACACACACACACACAGTGTCACAGTTCTGCAACTGTGTCATCATCGGGAGTGTGCTGTAGGGAGACACTTTGGTAAGTTCTTGTGTACTTTGTGTACTTTTAACTATATGATACATATTATTCTTATCTTGCATATCTGAGGCATCTGCTCACAACCCTGATGATGACCAAGTCAAAACACAAGTTGCGATGCCTGAATCATGAAACATTACTACATATGCTATACAGTGGTTTCCCAGAAAAGGAAAGCTGTTGCGTTCAGATCTCCGCCAGGTGTGCCTCCCTCCCTCCCTCCCCAAACCAAAGAAGAGTTCAATCTCACTCAATTGTCCCTCCCGGCGCACTTACAGTCAATATGGTGAAGATAATAAAAAAGGAGATTTATTCATCTCATATCGTGCCTAACTTTTAGTGGATCATAACTTATCCTGTATGGAATTAATCTGCAGATGCTCCGTTTCAAAATGAGAATAAACTTTTCTATGGATGTCAGTTTTTGAGCCACATTCTGTGTCCTGCATCAGACTAGGTAAGATAGGTAAGGCTTGTTTTTCGCCTAGCCGATTCCTGGAAATGCCTTTAGCTACTAAAGCAGTTGTTGATCACTTGCGGCTCTCACCGGACGGTAAAGAGGAGTGAGTGACAACAAATGTGCATCACTGCAACCACGAGAGGTCCTTGAGCATACAGTCATAAATGCACACAAATTATTATTATAAGACTTAAGTTTCCCTTTACGTATTATTTTACTTCAAATAGACAAATCAAGTTGAAAACAAGACTGTTTTTCAATGGTTGAGGTTCTGATGGACGCATTTAGAGCTGCATAATGGCTTCCAGTATATAAGCATAACTTCTCTCACTATTCAAATATTAAGTTATATTAAGTTTCTCCACAGTTACATTTCCAGAGCTGAGAACCAGCACATCTCACTGAATGTGACATTTAAATGACTTCACCTGAATTACACAAGAGCCAAGCACACTGATAATGATGATGATGGATGATAGATCTATAAAGACAGATTAAAGGATACCCCATTAACACAACATTTTCCTCAGCCAGTGTGAGAGCACAAGCTGAGGAGGCGAGCTGTAATTTGGGTAATTTCACTCCGCATTCACCCTTTTCTTTAATGACAATAATTATCTGAGGAAAACATCTGTAGGATGCGTTGTTTCCCCCTCCGTTCCTCTCTTTCTTTGTCTGATTAATGTCTTGCTAAATCACCAATGTGTTTCCTATTCTTCATCCTCTTCATGCTCTCTCTGTGGCACTAACTTTCAGTACAAGGCTGAAAGCTTATAAACCGTATAACTCAGGATGGTCATTGTATTTGGGTCCAAAACATTTTTCTTTTGTCTTAACTCCCCTCTTAGCACAGTATGGTGTTCCTCAATCACATTGGAGTCAGGAGTATTTAGGCAGTGAGAAAATTGCCTGAAGCTCTTACTCACCCCAGAGGTTTCTCCAGTCGACTGGCTGGTGATCCAACAATCTCCCCAAGAGTACAGAAGGTCTGACCCAAAAAGTCCTGGAGGGAAGGAAGGAAAGAAAGAAGGAGGGAGGGAGGGAGGGGGCAGGTTGTTGTATATGAAGTGGAAAGACAAGAAATCAGAGTATAGTCAGACTTAAAAACTAAAAACTATTTTAAAACCACTGAGAAATTTAAGAATTTGTTCCTGCCAAAGGAGCTTTCTCTTTCATGCTCCTTTTTTTTCCACAACATTTTTGGTTAAAAAAACATTGGATAATTGATTGTCTCGTCGTGAACCCATTTTATATAATGCTTGTAGACTACAAACTGCAACCTTTGATGGCTCTCCGTCAGCTGTGAAACAGAAATAGTGCTCTCTTTTTGCTCTAAGACACCATTACTGTGTTCTGCTCAACAATGTGACATTGTGTCCAACTTTCATGTGAAATGTAAAGTTTGTTGAACTGATATCAAAGTTGTCATGGTAATCATGGTTTGATGCAGTGGTTCCCAACTGGTCTAGCCATGGGGGCCATTCACACGTACACTAGACCAATGTCCTCCATCCATCCCACCTGTTAGTGAAGTCAAATCCAGGGAATTGACTTGCTGTGACAGGGCAACCAATATTAACATGTGTTTATTTTAGTTCACAAGATTAAAACTGAAATAGCTTCATTACATCTGGGGCATAAGGCTCAATGAAGTGCAATTAGGGCATAACCAACATTTAAAAAATAATAAAAGCATTGTGATAGGAGTTCCAACTAATTCAAACTTATTCAGGTCACTAAAACTATATTTACAATATCACATGCCTAACTATAATAAAACCTAAATACAATTCTAAAAGGAAGGAAGCTCTGCTCAAAGGGGAACACACTTCAACACAAGACCGGCATCAACTTGTTACTTGTACTACAAAGATGCATCTTGGGAAATGGTACTTGCAAAATAAAAGTAGTACATTTCTAAATAAAATGTTGACCCACTCAGAACGTGTCCCTGCTGTTGGGAACCACTGGTTTAATGAATTATGGAGGATAATAGACACATGGATGAAGATGAAGGGATTCACAGCAGCATGAACATTGACCAGAACATGATTTTTAGTGTAGGACATGTAGAGACAGAGGGACACAGTTTATCATGTCTTTCACCGGACAAAGTCTCTCAGTATCACCCAGCATTGATCTGGTACATTACACTCCCAAAGACAAATAAATAATTATATTGTGTGTTTGGTTTCAACACAGTCTTTTTTTAAACTAATCAAAGCAAGGATGTGGGACAAACCAAATACTTTTTAACCTTGGCCTTGACAGACAGATGCACACTAAATAATTCAACATCAGGCTTTAGTGTGTTGGATTTCAGTGAGTCTCTGGTTTGTTATGCCCACTGATGCCACTCACTGCTACAAGGGAGGGCCTGGAAAATCTCACCATCTTCATCATGTTACAAAAACATGCTGCAATAGCTACTGAGAGACATAATGACCGAGTATTTATTTTCGTATTGTGGCCACTGTGGAGTCCTTTGAGACTGCAACAATGGTTAAGAGCTGCACAGATGGGTTGGCTTGGCTCTCAGTTTTTTTTTTACTGATTAGGGGACGCCATCCTTCCTCCTGAGAAAAGGATCATTAATGTGAGACCGCAGCCATGCAGTGTCAGAAGTGAGAGAGATGCTGGGACCTACGTTGAGTTCTGCGGGCTTCCAGAAAGGTTGGGCAGCAGCAGCAACAACAGCAATGACAACAACAACAACAACAACAACAACAACAATAATAATAATAACAACAGAGCACATCATATACCAGGACACAACACTATACCAAATACCTACTGTAGCACTCCTAGCACTGCTCAAGATGGCGTAGTGAGAGTGTAAAGACAACATGCACAGCCAGAACTAAAACCCAAAGTTAGTGATGAAAAAATGCAAACCCTGAATATCCAAATATGACAAATAATCATCAAAACTGATTATTTTGAACTTTTGTCAATGCTTTCCGTCACCATAGTTTCCAGCCTTATAGATACAAAACAACTTATCTTTTTCAAATAAAACAAGAATGATCTTGTAATGTAATATAGTGCTTACAATGGAAACTAACGATTAAAAGCATTGCATAATCCAAGCTTTTCTTCATGTTACTTTAGCAAGTTATTACACAATGCCTATCACCGCTACTGAAACAAATACAAGCAATAAGAACAAATACGACTCAATATTATATAGAGAAATATAATTAGCATTTTTGAGCACAATTACAGCATGGCTATCCCCTGTTAAAGTTTAAAATCAAAGACATTGAATAAGGAAAACAATACACCTTTGTATTTGGATATGTCTGTGATCAGGCAATAAAAGGGTTTGCTTTATTCCATCAAGAAGAAACCATGCAGCAGGCAACACCTAATTAAACAAACTGAAAAATGTAAACATTACCACCATTACACCACTGATAAATCGATCAATCGATATTTACTTTTCTTCTCTTTCAGAGGCATTCAAACCAATAATTCTGATTGTATTCAAGACTGGCCATTTATCTGTGGTTCAAAGTGAAAATGCTGTATGTGTACTCACATGTTTGGACAGGTCTGGGCTTTTGGAGTCGACATCATACCTGAAAGGGAACAAAATCAAAGCATCAAAACCATTATACTTTAAAAAAAGCTGTAGAAAGGACTCTTATCTACGTAAGTGAGGACATTTGGATTGATAAATAAAACCTGGTGACCTGAGTAGAAATACTCTCAGCACGCTTATCTCATGTTGACTGTTTGTTTGTTTGTTTGTTTGTTTGTTTGTAGGTTTAACGACATAGTGTGTCTCAAACGTCTAGGGAAAGAAAAGGGTTTGAATTTCAATAACACGGAACAGAGTAGGAAGGATAACCAGATAAAAGAAAAGAATAATGTAGTTTGCTAAATAGAACAGCACAGTATGTAAAGAGGTGGGTGGACTCATGAGAGATCAAAACAGACAGGTCATCACTTTACACATCACACACTAATTCAGAATGAGCCAAGATAAAAAGAGGACAGGATCTTAGTATCTTTTCAGATGTTACCACAAGTGGGGCAGAGTAATTAGGAAGGTTCAACAAGACCTTTTTTTCCTCTTCCATGATAATGAGTGGTGGACCTGGTCGTATTTGCATGTGAATACAAAGCTATGAAAGTGAAGGAAATGGAGCATATGTGATGTACCAATATTAAACATCAGATGAAACGATAGATCCTGTTTGCCGGGGGATTACTCAGGCTGCACACAATACAATGTTTTTGAGTTTATCTCACTGTAGTGAGATATAAAACGATCAAATTATATACTGCAGAGTTGCCAAGTTGCATCTATTTTTATATTGCAGTGTAATAGCTGTAGAGGGTATAAAGGCAGGATTATGCAAAGGGTCATTCTGTTGAAGGAGCTTTGAGGAAGATGGTTGTTTATTTGATTTCAAATGGAGATTTTTTGTATCCATGAAAAAGCTTGACCACAGTAAGTGCTGAGGCAGCGTTGTGTGGATGTCCAGCCTGCAAGGAGCTTGCAATTAACCATTCAAGCTGTCCGACATCACGCTACATATAAAAGATTAATGACAACTCCAGAAGCAGATTTATTGCGGGACAGAGAAAGAGACATATGTCACAACACATCTTCATGAGGTAAATGGATTGTTTTGCTGCCCTTTGTTACTGTCAAGCATGTCGAGCTTTCAGTTCTCACACAGCATGCAGGTTACAGCGATAACTTTGGAAGATTTCCACTTTTTAAAACAAAAGCAGGCTTCTCTTTTCAGGCCCACAACTGTAGATTGTGTTGGGTGTAGTGATGACTGTCGCTAGCTAGAGATATGGGAATTTCTATATTCTAAGATGCTTTGCGATGCGGGTGTGGATGATTATCGGGAGTTTAGAAACAGTGTTTCCACTACCATTGCCTTTGGCAACAATCATCTAACATAAGCCTTATTGAAATGTTTGGATGCTTATCATAGAACAATATACCTTGGACAAGCAACACAGAGGTTATATTTATGCTTTATTTGATGAGACTGAAATTGCAGGGCTCTGGTTTATCACAGAACGGAGGGATAGAAAAATGCATCACAGTGAAGGAGGACAGAGGGCAGGAGGGAGAAGATACAGAGCTGATACGACTTCAAAGGAAATCACTTACAAGTCAAAGCGAAGGTTCTGCTTCTCCTCAAAAAAGTAGTCCAAGATGTACTTTCGAACAAAGTCTGGGTTTAGGGTGTTGTCTATCACTTCTGTTCTGCCAAACTGTGGAGAGAGAGAGACAGATGGAGGTGAGGAGGGACACATGGTGAAAGGAAAAGCAAGAGAACATAACACTGTTTAATAAACAAATACATTTAGTGCTGTTGTCTTTTTCCCCCGTTCTTTTCTTCTATTTCTCAGACTCTCACTTATCACACATGCATACACATACATTTACAGAGGCCTGATTAATGGAGGTGCTTTCACACGCTGCTGCTGTGCAGAAGAAGCCAGGGCTGTGTTTCCTGGTTCCTTGATCCTCACTTCTCTCCCACATTAATTACAGCAGGATAACCCACTCATCAACCCCACAGAGAGACAGAGATAAAGCAAGAGGTGAGGAAAATGTGTAGAGAGAGACGGAGAGAAACAACTTTGAGAGAAAAAGACAAGGTAACAAAAACCGCTAAAGATTCGTGAAGAAAAGGGGGAAAAGTAGAGCGGAGGGCTTGTACAGAAAAAGGAGAGGGGAGAGTGGGAGTGGGAAAAGAGTGGGAAGAAGAGGGAGAAAGGTAGTGATTAAGGTCTCCTAATTAGTGTGATTCTCACTCCCAAAGTGCAAAGTGCAGAACATTAGATCAGAGAAATGGCTGGCAAAGACCCAGTAATGCCACATGCATATACTGTTCAAGAAGCTGATAAAATATTAGATACAGTAGATACATAAATCATTGAAAGCCTCCTGGAATCACACTATTTCATCAAATACTCCAAGTGTGAAGATTTCAGATGGTAGCTGTTGGTGAACGAGCAAGGAGGAAGTCAATGTTTGTTATCTACAGCATTTATTGAAGGCATCCATATGCTTCCTCAATTCTTATTTGTTTCTTGACTATTACTAAGACTGTGAGTGGCTTGTTGGCCGGATTAAGTTGTCAGAATGCCCCATGGCAAAAAGGTTGTTCCTTGGCCGCCTGCCCCGTGTTGCTTTGTGTATGTACTCGGCCACTTTGGAGTTCCCATCAAGTATAGTGTACACAGAGGCAAGGAAGCAAGGTTTTTAGTGTGTCAATCATTTAGGAATATGAACCAACTGAGCACAACGCTATCCAAAATATTAACTTTTGACTTTGTCACAGGGCAGTCAGACTGAGGGGCGAATTCACAAAAGAATCGCTGCTAAACCTGCACAAATGAGACAAAGAGTAAGCGTTTCATTCTCAAATCACCCGCATAGAATGAAATGCACCCCTAACAAAAACATGATTTCCAGGTGAAATATAACTAGGACGCTGCTTGCGTTGATTGAACTTCTTTCAGATGACATTTAGTTACATTTTTATTTCAAGAACAAAGAACAAACTTTTGATTCCAGTCATCATGACTCTTAGTGATCACTGTTTCTCTAGTTTTCATTTTATTATATTATCTTCATCTAATGTCATCTTATATCATAATCCTTCATTCATTATGTTACAACTGATCGAGTGATGACTCAATTCAGCCACTAATTGAAATCAGAGTATTGCTGTTTTGTGTCTCCTGCCTGCAGTGTACAATAAAGATGTCAAATCTGGTATCATACAACTGCACTACAACAACAACAACTGTGCTTGAGTCAAATATAAACTGTTTTATTGGACAGCTGCCAAACTCTAAAATTTAAATCAATGTCAAGGAAGCCATTTGCAAATACGAAACATGAACAGCAGGTTCTGTACAGTAGGTGGATATGTGAGTTAACCATGTCCTTTCAATCAATACAGTGAAAACAACAACAACAATACAATGTGGGCAATTAGGTCAAAACCTGCTCAAAAACTATACACTTCTATATTGTTACACAATAAAAACAGCTTTGAACTCAATTCTTTTAAGGTTCTATTTTTCTCTGTGTGAACTCACTGACTGAACATCTAAATTTAACACCAGCGAGGGAGAAAAGGAGAGAAAAGGACACTGATGTTGAATCCACGAGCCGCCCATACTTCGAAGAGACCCTGAGGTGTTGATGAGGCTGTGAGTGCAGGTTAGTAAAGAGGCGGGTGATGGCGGAGATGAGCTCCATAATGTGATTTTCCCTGCTGAGTGGAAGAGACAATACCGTGCTGCGGAGTTCATTAGATACTGCTGGGCTGCTGGAGCTGGCTAATGAGAATCTGCCATGAAGTCCCTGACCCGCACCCTCGACTTGTACACGTACAGACTACATATGGCAAATTGAACTTCTCGGGCTAGCAACAGCTACTGTAGAGACCTGCTGTGTGTGATATTGAAATGTCCCTAAAACACCGACACACTGTGGGTGAGAGGTGTAAAATAAAGGTGACAACAAGACATGTGTCGCCTTTAATGTTCTTCATTATTTTGGTGTGTTTTTTATTCCAAACTTGACAAAGATTTCATTATCATCTGGGGATTTGTGCTGGATGAATGTCCTGTAGTTCTTTAGCCAACATGGATTTGTATTCTCTTGTACCACGTTCAGCAGACTGTAACATGCTGCTGATATAATGAGCTTAGTCCTGCTTTCTGAGATGAATGACAGTATTGCGTATTAGGACTAGTAGGGCTGGACGATAATTCAATATGATAGTTCATCATCTTTCAATGGAATCCTATTACGAGATATCATGATACACAATTGCTCCGTCTAAATTGATAATAACAAATACATACTAACTCTCAGAAAATCTGATGTGAAATATTTACATTACCTCTCAGTTCAAGGCAATAAACAAACTAGACTTCAGGTAAATCAAACTAATGTCTTCATCTGATTACTCTGTATATGTGCGCACAGTATACATACATAGGTTTTACCATGTGGTTCTTTCATATAGACCAGGGGTCTTCAACGCTTTTTCTTTTAGTTCACTCCTCTCCTTTCCTTCGCTCTGTCTCTGACTGTAGGTGTGTGCATCGGGAGTGAAGCCCCGCCCTTCGCGAAACACAGCGCAGGAGGGAACGTGAATGCGCAAAGCAAAAAATAAATAAAATACAAAATTATCCCCAAAAACATTTTTACATTTTTATTTGGCTTTATCTACAAACACATTTGCGACCCCCCTGCAGTACCTGCAGTCTTCAACCCCCTGTTGAAGACCTATGATATAGACTTTTCATTTTTTGAGTTACCAGCTAAATATATATATATATCGTTATCGAGATATAAAATGACCTACAGTATATCGGGAGAGAAGATTTTGCCCGTATCGCTCAGCTCGTGTAGACCGAGCTTTCTTTCTGTTTTGGCCTTCAGTAAAAAAGTGTGTGTTCAAGATTCCCCAAGACAGAGAAAGAGGAGCACACGTGATAATGACCACCCCCCAGGAATGAAAGAGAGTTAACGGTGCTTCTGTTGTTGAGGGAGGAGAAAAAGCAACCAGCTGAAAATCATTTCTTCCTCACACTTGTTCCCCATGAAGCGTTTTTCCATAGGGAAAATACATCCCAAAGTTTGTTTGAGCTTTGACCTAGAGCTGTGATCGTGTGAGAATGTGTAACATGTACACATAGATGGTACAGAGAGAGACACATGCACACAATGGTGCAGCTGCACACACACACATAGAGCACACGGTAGCTTGTGATGTCAGAAATAAATTAGACAGTGGGAAAAAGGTGAAAAAGGTCGGCCCTGTCACATCTTAATACACCTTCATATACCTTCTCTTGCTCTATCACTTCACGTGTTAATGGGAAACATCTTTTTGTTCTGGCAATAGTCCTGCATTGATGTATAGTGGGCCCTATTCAGACTGCAGTACATTAAAAGTTGTATTTAAGAATTCAAGTTTGGCTGTAAGCCAAATAAGGACAAATGAATACGGTTTTCTTCCAGCTCCCAGGCTGAGTAGAATTGCCTGTAAATGACCTGTAATAAAAAAAGATTGCTGGTCATGTGATGACCATTGGCCCACAAAGACCTTGTCAATATCGGAAGAACTCAAGCTATCGGGCCCATTACAAGCAAGTGAATTATTTTAATGCCATTCATGTGTGTGTCGGGAGCGAGCAGGAAGCCAAAGCTGGACTCTAATGTAGAAGCTTGATAGGCCCATGAGAGCCTGAGCAAGCCTGAAAAGCTTTTCTGACTGATGCTCCTGGTAAGACCTTGACGTCACTCATTGGTTTTGAGGACTACTGGGTGTCACCATCTTGTTTTTTTTGGAACTAGCAGTGACGCAAGAGGGTGGAGCAAAGTACAACTAAACGCTGTACAAGCATTTTTCAAGCTCCAAAAACATTACAATTAACTTTCATGAAGGCAAAAACAGCGACCTGTCACAAGGTTCACAAGGTTACCCCTCTCTAAATCATACGCTGCTTTGTCTATTTGTTCTATTTATTTTTGGCTTTTTTTGAGCAACCAGTGAAGTCGCCCCCTGCTGGATATTAAATAGAATACAAGTGTACGGCACTTACGCATTGGCTTCACTTTTCAAACCCGGAGGTTGAGACCGGTTTTTTACACTGCGCCTGAGTTACATAACAGCTTTCACACTTCACTGAACGCCCTCTGGACCAGGAAAAACCCTTTCAATCAGGCGTAGAGTAAAATCACCCTAAAATGATTTCCCCACCAAATCTAGAGGGAAACACTTTACCGTGCAGGAGAATGAACATGT
Source organism: Cottoperca gobio (assembly GCF_900634415.1). Classification (NCBI taxonomy): domain Eukaryota; kingdom Metazoa; phylum Chordata; class Actinopteri; order Perciformes; family Bovichtidae; genus Cottoperca; species Cottoperca gobio. The sequence goes on along the minus strand of NC_041359.1, from coordinate 11,837,695 downwards.
GCAACCAAAAGGTTGAAAGCACACAGATGATTTAGTTCAGTGATCTTGCATAGTGGCGGCATAAATGATGGAGACATTCTACATCTAATCAAAAAGCTTAAAAGAAAGCACTAAATGCATAAACAAGATATTACATTACATTACATTACAGTTAATTTAGCTGACGCTTTTGTCCAAAGCGATGTACAATAAGTGCAAACAATCATGGAGATACAACTCAGAACAGAAATAATCTTGCAAGTACATTAGCTTCAAATAGGTACAATCCTTTAAGTTTATTTTTCTCATTCGCAGAGGTGCAGTCGAAACAGGTGAGTTTTCAGTCTGCGACGGAAGGTGTGAAGACTGCCTGCTGACTTGACATCAATGGCATCATGACAGCCTGGCTCCAAAATGGTGGAACGACCTGTTCCACCATTTTGGAGCCAGGATAGCAAACAGTCGGGTTTTGTTTGAGGGGAATCTGGGTCCCACTCACAGTGAGGGTGTAGCGAGCCGATTTGCCGATGCAGAGCGATGTGAACGCGCTGTGGTGTACGGTCCGACCATGGCCTCACACACGACAAATACTGGGGGAGGTGGAAATCATCATCACATGTGACCCAAGCCTGAAGGGTATGTTAGAAGTACATGTCAGAAAAAGTTATTTACAAGTCGCTAGTGATTCACCTGTTTGGCTTCGCTTGTTCAGTCTGAGGTTTGGGAGCGTTCCCTCTCGCACAGCGTTACCTGGAGCTGCATCAACACCCACCTCCGTGATTATGGTTGTAATGATTTATCTCCAGGAGGAAATCACTAACTAAAATGTTTCTATTTTTACATCAAAATCAGCGAACATACTATACTTAATCCAATACTTGTGTATTGGATTAACAGCTTGTCTTACAATCGGTAGTTGTCAACTAGGAAATCAAAGTGCAAAAGAGAGATTTATTATGGAAAGATCTTCACATATGCGTACGCCTATGCTTTATATATTTACACATATGCATACACATCTTCACACGTACACAACTGAATCCCCCACAGTCCCTCAGCTATATTTCAATGAAAGCCCACACAGCCATCTGCTTTGACCGGGTAAACACAAGCTGGAGATGAGGGTCATCTGACTGTATAAATACATATGAATTCCAATAAATTACTATCCATTATACATCCACAGTGCTCTAGGTCTGTAGAAACAATATCTGTAGCCACTTAGATGCATTGACAATTTGCATGGGGTGAGTAAAGATGTCAAATATGGGGGGCTGACATCAAAGACAACAACTCTGTTATGGGAGGAACGTGGGCATAGGCATGCACGCAAATATATTTTACACACACAGAGAAACAAAGTCTGTAGTTCAGATTTGCAATTATTCATAGACGCATGAAGGCAAGTAAAACTAAAAGAACACAAACAAAGTAAATATCACTCTTTGGATTTTATCATGTCTTATCCATTCTCTGCCAGGGAGAAAAGTGTCCGTGAGTTGACAATAACAAGTCTGTTCAAAATGGAGTCATGGCTGCGCAGGGGGAGCATTTGACACCATGTGACACCAAAGTAAAGTAATGTCACCACTTTACTTAACTTCAGCAATAACTTTTGTGTCTCTTAGACTCGCTTTTTAGTTTAGACTTGCTTTACTTATCAGACGTGTTCGAGTGTTTGTGTTATTCTAATATCACTTAAATGTTCCTGTCCTAAACTTTTATCCGCATTGTTATTACAGTATGTCCTACTTTATCTTGTTTAATGTTTTATTTTCACTTTCTTCTCTTTAAAAGCACTTTGTAGCTCAGTTTTTCAAAAACATAATGCTGGTTCTATACTGCTGTTATTATGAACTAACCTAATGAAGAGTCCATCTCTCTTTTAAAGGTTCAGTTATTTTCTAAAAAAAAGCTGGCCACCGTCGTTTATAGCAAATATTACTCAAACAGAAGTAAACTGCACATTTGTTGGGGTTTACTTTCAACCATGGATTTGTTGTTCTCGTGAGCAGCAGACGGGTCTTGTTGATTTGGCTCAAAATAAACTACAGAATCCATGTACATCCATATTAAAATAAAGATATCAGTGCGAAGGTGTGGGTCACCAACATATTTAACATACAAGGACTACTGACTGGGTCAGGAATAAACTGTACTGTAAGAAACAACCAAACGTACCAAAATGTTAACTTCTTTCTTCTCAAAACATTATTAGTTATGTAATAAATGTCATCTGATTAACATTTTAGAAAAGTTACAGTTTTATATTTTGTGTAAAACGTATATAGGAGTACATGAGGAAATGTGTGTCTGCCTTTCTGTCCTTCAAAATGAGTGACAGGGTGCCTCTGTGAGAGTGACCTATGAACCCAACACATTGGTCATAAAGCACAAATTAAAACAGAAACAGAAAACAATGATGAAGTCATGAAGAACAAATTGTTTGACAAAGTCATGAACAAATGGAATGATAGAATATAACAGCTGTGAGTTATGATAGAAAGGACCCTAGTTAGTATGACGAGGGTTAATAGTTTGCAGCCAACAATGGAGCTCTATGTATCAATTAACTTTCGGTTTTGGTCTTTTAATGAGATTTGAGCACAACAAAAAAAGCACAACCTTCAATAACAAATGTTTATTTTTACTTCTGACATCAGTTCATTTACGCCTTACTGCTGGAGAGGGCAGTAATGGGAAGAACATTTACAGATTTTAGCTTTAACAGTGAGTTAAAGAGCCGTTAATAAGTAATATCCGGTGCATTAACTCATTAGCTGTTATTAAAAGTTTACCTGCAGAACAAATTAGTAGACAAACAGACAAAATGGCCAGATAGAGAGGAGACAGTAATGCTGCTTGGACTACATAAAGTGTCAGTAAAAGCTGGGTTAAAGCCTTCCCAGCGTGCTACTTAGTGCCCCAGAATGTCAACATATTGATCATGACATTGCGAGGGTTCTTCTTTGTTGGCTGAAGCGTCCAATTACAGGCTATTTCCCTGGCATGTTCAACTGAAAGCCAACTTCTGCATGCTCACAGTAAAAGGAAAAATAGAAAGATTTAAATCTCCTAACTAGAGCCTCACTCGACACGCAAACAAACACAATTATAACAATTACACAGTGAGAACAACAGGAACTTAATTGGACATAAGTAATTTACTTACTTTGTATGTGTGTGTGTGTGTGTGTGTGTGTGTGTGTGTGTGTGTGTGTGTGTGTGTGTGTGTGTGTGTGTGTGTGTGTGTGTGTGTGTGTGTGTACACTTACCTCTCTCCACTGTTTAGTCTCAACACCTTGAGTATAGAGCACACACACTGTGAAAAAGTACCAGATAGAGACAGGAAAAGATGAAATATTGTGAAAGAAAATAAAAGAAGGGCAAAGAGAGAGAAAAGAGAGAATCAAAGAAATGCAGGCAGATTCCAAATTGGAAATTTATGTTACAAACAAGCATTAACAAATCACAGAGCAACATGTCCACAAAAGCCAAAAGTGAGGAAAGAGAAAAAGCTAAATTGGAGCAGGACAGAAAGCTGTGTTTTGTTTATTTTAAAGATTGGAGTACATGCACAGGAATGACTGCGCAGCATAGACAAACATTCAAATACGTATGTATATATATATGTATATTGTACTCACATGGATCTGACTTGGAGAATGTGTCTTTATCCAGCAGATTTCTGGAAAATTAAGAAAGAGAACAGAAACAATTGTTACTCAGTGACAATGAACTTCTAGTTCATGCTGACATATTGTTATCACAGAGGTCTGTGGTGATCATTTCAAAACTACCTTTTGGTGAAATCTTTCTATGTTATGACTATTATACATTATATTAATGTATTATATATTGTCGATAAACGTCATTAATTACAATGCTGAAATGATGTAGACACTATGTACTCACTATGTATATAATGTTGATATGAGTGTTGACTATTGTCTTTAAAATAATTCGGTAACTCCCATTGGACTTTTTTCTTGCATCATATTTCTTGTTTCTTTATCAACTTCCACTGCTGCCACTCTGATTGTAGATTCACATGAAACAAACACAACTTTACTCTGTTAAGTGACGAGCTCTGTCCCTTTCAGAGATTTTTCAACACTGTGAGGCTACCCATAAAACCCTGCAAATAGCTCAAGGTAACAGGAGTAGGTGGCAGTGTAACTTTAAATTAAACCCAAGAGGAAGAAAAAAGATGGCCCTCCTCACCCGCAACATAAATCTTTGAAAGGGCTCTTCTGTCTTCAGCTTCTGATCATTTGTTCAAGTTACGAGTAGTGTCTTTTGGAGGGGCTTCTGAAGCAACGAGGGATTCCAGAACTACAAGGTATTAAAGTACTTCAAGAATACTTTCACACTCATGAAGTTAACTCTACTTTAAGGCCCTGCACACAAAGGTGAGTTCAATCATTCTGGCCGATTAGACCTGTGCTGAGGTTGAAGTTAGGCGGAGATATCTTGGGAATAATGCCACAAATCCTGGATTTATAACACAAGACAATACGAGAGTGTCATTGTGAAACAGAATGCGGCTCGATAATCGTTCTGTGTCGATTATCTTGTTTTCATAATCGTTGGAAGCAAAAATCCTAATTGAAATTTGATTAATTGCACATCACTAGTTAAAGCGATATTTCAGACTGTGGGGTAGAATGAGGTAATTATGTGTATTACCTACAGTAGATGGTGGTCGAGCACACCATCAGCCGCCAGCATTGTACTGCTGTGGATGGGTGAAGCAGCACAAACATATTTTAGCCTAAAGCTGCCGTCACAAAATAAAACCGGTCTGTGCTGGCTGTGCTGGAGAGCGCAGCGGAAGCACTACCTTGGGTGTTGCCTCCACTGCAAGGACCTGTGCACTATCTCGCAGTGAGAGAGAATTTCCTATCATGTGAAGGCTGCTTTAGTTTGTTTGAGTGTTATGGTTTATATGGATTGACCAAAGTCACAAACTAACCATCTAATCGAGGCAAGAGTAGACCAGCAACTCCCGTGATCTGCGAGGTAAAATTACTGTCAAAGTAGTCTGGTGGCTTTGAATAGAGCATAGATAACGGCTTCAGTTTCTCTTTGTGTCTAACGGCAAAGCGTTTGGAAATAGTCTTAATAATAATTTTATAAAGTGGGTTGACCACAATATTCTGTAGGTAACACACTGACTATGGAAGAGTACCTCATACAACCCCACTAACAACACCCAAACTATCTCTTTAAGGTTTGGTTAGGTTGTCACACCCTAACTGGTGTAACAAGATAACCAGAAGGGTGAGATATGTCAATCAAGCACAGTGTGGGTGTAACGTGCCAATCAGAACCTTCCTGTGTTTAAGTTCACTAACCCTTCATATTGTGCAGTAAAGGAAAAAGGCTAAGATACAGCACTATGATAACTACCCTACAGTGTTGGTGCACTTTCAAAGAATGTTCAAATCAATATACCCATTTGGTTCTAGTTTTGATCAATATGTCTCTTATGTTACTTAAATGCAGTTTCACTGCTCAAGTTCTGTACGTCTAAGAGACAAGAGAGCACCTTAACATTAAACCACTTTCGTAAAGTGCCTGTGTTACATATACAATGATCTTTGTAATGTGCACAAACACACAGGCTCATTAACACATTCACTGACTGCAAAATCATCTGAATGCAGGCATATCAGCACAGACAATTATTGGGTTTGGTATCTCATACAATAGCTGCCTGATTACCAACATGTCTGCGTGTTTACTGAATGCTCATCTATTTCTCTGCCTTCCAAATCTCCACTACGCATCCCTCTTTTGTGATAGCATTGTTTTAACTTTAATATGAAGAGTGTGAGGTCACTACTGAGGACGACCTAGTAGTAGTGACCTCACACTCTTTATATTAAAGTTAAAATAATACATGTTTGTGAAGGATTTGATCTGTGAATTAGAATATTTTTCTAGTCAAAGTCAAAGTTATGCCAATAAGCCTAAATTGTAATTAATACCATTTATTAGTAAGTAGTAACTATGCCAGTCAATGCCGAGAGTAATAATTTTGGTTGGTACTTTATTACAGACCACATTTTAAATGAATCCTCTGAACCTGAAGCTTGATTAGTGCCAGCAGCATTGATTCACAGCAAAGGTTGGAGACAGAAAATTATAGGCTTGTGTAATGCGAGGAGAAAGACCAAAAAGGTCATTGTCAAGAGTGTTTTTCAAACTGTGTGCTTCTCCGCCCATCTGTCTCACTACAGCAGGGGTCGGGAACCTATGGCTCGCGAGCCATATATGGCTCTTTCGATGACGCGATATGGCTCGCAGACAATTTTGAGCTGACATTTTTTAACATGATTAACAAGTAATAAACAATTATATTGTGTCATTTTAAAGTAAAACATTTAGCAGCGGATTTGTTTTTAGTTCTCCCCTCTCCTTTCCTCCGCTCTGTCTCAGGCTGCACAGCGCACACACTTACACACGTGTGTGTGTATGTGTGTATAGGTGTGTGTGTGTGTGTGTATAGGTGTGTGTGTGTGTGTGTGTGTGTGTATATGTGTGTGTATAGGTGTGTGTATAGGTGTGTGTGTGTGTATAGGTGTGTGTGTAGGTGTGGGTGTAGGGGTGTAGGGGGCAGAGCCCTGCCCGTCGCGAAACTGAGCAGAGGAGAAACTGCGCAAAGCAAGCAGTAGACGGGGGGGGGGGGGTCAAACTCATTCACAGAGGGCCAACATTAAAAACTGGGACTACGTCGAGGGCCAAACACGGTCCACATTTATTGAACAGGATACACATAAAGTGCAAAAAGATATGGAACATATTTAAGTCAACTGCAGACGGATTGCTGAGCAGTTCAGTTTTCATTTCTGAGATTCTTCCTCAAATGTCTTTCCCCGTGGTTGTGCCATGCATTGATTTAATTACCAAAACCGGCGGGCCAGTTATGACAGACATATGATATTTTCTCGCTGGTCGGATATAATTGCCTTGAGTTTGACACCCGTGCAGTAAACACAGAAACGTGCTCATATATGAGATAAATAACGTAAGCGTTTAGTTTATTTAATAAAAGAGCACCTGTTCAATGAAACACTCATACCTCTATTAGTACTCGGAGACGTGTTATATTAAAAAATGCACACGTAAAGTTGCATTCAAATTTATATGGCTCTCAAGGAAATACATAAAAAAAATGTTTGTCTTTTATGGCTCTCCCAGCCAAAAAGGTTCCCGACCCCTGCACTACAGCATCCAGCCTCTGTCCCCTTATCTGTGAAGGGCCTTCTTCCAAAATCTTACATGGAAATAGTGAATGGACAAGACAAGACAATTGGCTTGAACATATTATCCGAATATATTTCATAAAGTATATCATAAGGTCACATAGTTAGAGGAATATTATCTATCAAGTGTTTTGTGGGGTGCGCTTTCTATTCTATTTAAGTTCTTTTTGAAAATGTGCACATGAAAGTTAACAAAATACATCATTTGAAAAACTGTTAATGCAGAATTACTTAAATGTTATGAAACACTTTTTCAGTGCTTGTGCACATACATCCGGGTCTCTGGAGTGTCTACCAACCCACAAACTGTGAAATAAGACAACCCAGTCTTTTGTGGGCTGCCTCGTCAGAAAATAGAGATTGGCTCCTCTTCCTATGTCACATGCAGGCTCATTAGAATATACACAGCCCCGTGTCTGAGTATATAAACCAACGACTTGGGAACTACCTTTACACAGGTGCATCATATTGTTTTTGTAAGCCAATCAGACTGTTCGGAGGGGGCCTTAAAGAGACAGGAGCTGAAACGGAGCGCTTCAAACAGAGAGTCAATACAGGTATATTCAGACAGACGGAATGAGTGCTGATGCATTAAAGCATGTAAACATGTTCTAGTAGAAACCCAAAGCCTCTCATTATATTGCTTTATGTGCCTTACATGCCCGCAGATACATCAACGTCATTCTCTAACAGGCTCAGAGATTTAAAGAAGTCTTATCTGAGAAAACACTTAACATCTAATCACTATTTGGCTCCTGACAATGAGATGCTCAGATGTCTTGACTTTTAAATGATTTACTTCAAATGAATGGCAAATGAAGGTGTCAAGGGTTGTAGTTATATATAATAAAGGTTCAAATGTTATTGTGGATTTCAGTTGAAGCCGTCATCAATGTGTGGAATAAAATACATAAGTGGAAACCAGAAGGAAGGCACGGCTTCAACTGTGTCTTACTGCATTTACATATGACCAAAGTGTTACCCTAACGTTAACCAAATCTGTATCAAATATCTAGCCAATTCAAACATTTTAAGGTGAAAAGTACTCAGTAATCTAACTGGCAATGCAAATAAGATCTCTTAATACCTGAGTCAGTGCACAGGAATGTACCGTATATTACAAGAACTGTATGCAGTGTTCATACATGGTGCCACATTCATTCATTGGAAATAGTTCACCCTTTATTCAGATATATTTCTTTTTTTCAAGCAATTTCCTCTTCTCTTCCCCACTCTGTCTTTATTGGAAGGCATTTTTTACAAATCTCTCTCTCTCTCAAACTTAATCTATCAACCTCCGCCCGTGTTTCAAGTGTCCATGTTATACTTCCATCATGCTTCTTTGACCTTTTCATTATGCCTCGCGAAGGCTACTGTGTACCCAACTCTATTACCCTCCCTGTTTTTCTCTTGCTCGCTCAGTCACTACAGTGACATGAGAGCCCTCGCTCGAGATGCCAAAGCCCGCTGGCTTCTCTTGATTCTTGTTTCAGTTTCATTTTCCTCTGCAATCTTTCTTGTTATAAATCTTTAGCTGTGTTCTTTCATCAGACTCAATCTATTTTGATCTTTTCTCTTCTCTGCTTCTTTTTTTTCTTTCTCACGCGCTTTTATAGCTTTCAAGAGCGAGTTGAGAAGACAATTACTGATGAAAAAGAAAAACATTTAATCCTGAAATGTTTCTTCTCACATTCAAGGTTACAAAGATGATACTCGCTGATGTTTTGTGATTCAAGCGTTGCAGCATTTACATGTCAAGCTGCAGAGTCCAAAGTTCCAGGCAAAAGTGTCTTCCATTGCATTTTGATCTAAAATTAAATGAAAAATGGATTTTGCGCTACTTAAGCAAAATGATTAGATAATTGGCAAATTGCAAATTGGAGCACACACTCCGCTGACTTTAAAAGTGCTTTTATCCCAGTTAGAAATATTGCACAGCTACAACTCCAGTGAGAAAAGGATGTCTCTGTTTTGTTACTAATAAAGGGATGCTCTGTTTGCTTACATTTTTTCAGCCCTTCTCCAAATAGACATTAAGTTACACTTGGACCCTTTCCATCCACCCACCCATCTTAACAGCCCTCAAAGGCTCATTAGCAAACAACAAGATTATTTATTTCTGCTCCATTGTTGTAGTTTGAGTGTGCATCCTCAAATAAATACAACAGTATTCAAAATAAATATTGTAAACTGTTGTGCAGTATCATGATCTCCAAAACGATGAGAAAAATAATTGCCAATGGGGGTGTAAAAATTCACCAGAAAGAATCAGATTTTATTCAAATTCATCAAAATGAGTTCAATTCATTTCTTAACAGTGAGCAGTTGTATGATAAAGCAACTTCCAACACTCAGTGTACATTGAAGATTCATTTCCTCTTGTCCTTTGAAAATAGAGAACTGTGGAGGAGTTCGTATTTTTCACACTTCATCTAAAAATGATGCATTCCTCCTAATTATAAAGATAGCGTGGGAGTCTACCTGAGCTCTCAGTTCTAATTGCATCCGATTGTGTTTCCTATAGCCTGTCATCACAAATTGGATGAAGCCAAAGCCAGCGTGTATGGAGGTTGACACAAATTGCCTTTACATTTTTCTTCCATCTATACTAGAATAATCACTTAAGAGCAAATAGGTAAATGTCAAAGACATTTTTACTGTATAGGAGACGACCTGCTGTGTCTGTGTTGGAGATGTCAAGGATTGGCTCCTGGTTAGATGCTACAAAGAAATCAGAGACTTGTTGAGAATCTCATTGAGACCTATAGCAGTTATGACACAGTATGTAGGAAGTACATAGGTGCTATAAGAGGGGTTATTAATGCTTGTTTTAATATTTTGATGCAGGACGAAATCTTGGATTAGTAAAACATTTTCAAATATTTTCCTATTCTTTTAGTATAAGAGGAATATTATCAGTGATGTTTGTTTTTATTGTTTTTTGTGTGTGTGTGTGTGTGTGTGTGTGTGTGTGTGTGTGTGTGTGTGTGTGTGTGTGTGTGTGTGTGTGTGTGTGTGTGTGTACAGTTCATGCTTAGAGGTCAAGAGAAAAGAGAAGGGAATAGGATTATCTTGTTGTATTATTTGTGACTGTCAGAGAGACAACTCTCTTTCCTATTTTAGTTCCTGTCTTTTTTCCACCCTGGTCTAAAATTAATTAGCCCATATGTCAACCAGCACAGTCTCTTCTCTCGCTGTGTCATTTCCACCTCCTCTTTATCTGTCGGCTGTGTTTTATCCCTCTAATGCTCTCACCATTATCTGGTGTGTTAAATGTAGCTTTCATCCCTGTGCCACTGCTCTTCAGTTTCCAATATTCACTCAGTCAACCCATATATTTTTTAGATTCAGCAGCTGGTTTAAATCCCAGTCAACAATTATGTGCCGGAGATCACAGGCTTAAAACTCAAAAAACTGCAGATGGTGTTAATGTGTAAGAGAGCAGTTGTATCCCTGATCGTCATGCATTATTGAAGCAAACATTTCCACTCATTATTAATACAGTGTAGCATTGATGGGATAAAAGATGGTCTGGAAACAAAATTGCTGTCATGCTGCAACTAAGGCAATGTCATTGTAGTCTAGTGGTTCAGTGACTCCTGCTATCATATTAGCACATTTCAGGCCAATAGTACGTTTACTTCAGGACTGATATCTTTGTAATCTCATGGAAACCTTTTATTAGAAGCCATATTTTGTAGTCAGAGCGTGAAGATGGCCAGCAAACACCACACACGTAGAGTATATCTTTAATCTAACTAATTATGATGGAAAGCTAACTGGGTCTGCCACTCTATAAACAATGTCGCTCTTTGTAAAACAATTGTTGAGGTGTTGGAGGCTTATTGGGGTTTGGTCCTCTGAAAGATAATTGGTGAGGAGAATGGATCAATACTTTGGACCCGATAAACTAAACATGATTTTCTGTAGAGCATGATGGATCCTTTTGTTATATTAATATTGTCTTATATTTAGGGTTGGAGAATTAAATCTCCAAAGTGCCAGGGACCCAAAAAAAAGAATTTGCAATGAAATGCAAACACAGGAGGCCGTACTCTATGGACCACAGGTTTACTTCTCTGTTCTGCAACAGCTGATTGCTGTTCGGTCTCTCTCTCTCTCTCTCTCTCTCTCTCTCTCTCTCTCTCTCTCTCTCTCTCTCTCTCTCTCTCTCTCTCTTCAATAACCTCTTCTAATCTGCATGCTGGGAGCCCAGTGAAGCATCCAAAGCTTTTCTCCACAGTGTTGATTGAGGGGACGATCAGCACTCACCCCATCATGTTCCTGGCCCATTTCATTAGACAGGGGGCCACTCAGCAGAGTGAGAACAGCTGCCCTGTCTGTTATATTCTGACATGGAGGTGTGTGTGTGTGTGTGTGTGTGTGTGTCTGGGTTTGTAAGTGTGATAGGTACTGTAGGAATAGTAGGTACATATATAGATATTCTGGCCACTAAGATATATATATAGTTTCAGCAGTGTGTTTTTCTCCAACACGCAATGAATGTTTTTTTGCGTTTTAAATCGTATGTTGTTTATATATTCACCATTTCCTCTAAGAAATAAATTACCCTCCTTATGTCCGTCTTCACGCGGTGCACTGTACTCACATCCCTGGGGATCCCTGGGAATTTGCAGGTTCATAACCTATATGAACCGAGTTCTGAATATAAATATACATTTTTATAAGGTTTTCTGTGAAATAACCCTACTTTTTTGTACACCCTCGTTTCATTTGGTGCATTTCATTGTATCATTGACACATGCTACAGAATGTTGGACGCACACTTAATTTCAAGTGCGTGACAATTGCAGTCTGAAAATATAAATACACAAGCATCATAATTGTCTTTTGGTTTAACATGTTATAAATAAAATGGAGGACTGAATCGTCGTCATAAAAGAAGCCGATGTGTGAAGGATGAATCAGAGAAGGATGAATTTTAAGATATGGTGTAGGAGCAGCCATTTGTAAAGCGCAAATATTCCTAGTATTTCTGCAGTTATTAGAAAAAGGTAAAAACAATAACAAAAGATTAGTATTGCTACTAAAATAAATAGTAACGTTGGTGTTGCAGCGGGGAAGGTTCCTTACATAATGTGTCCGAATAAGGATCCTTTAACCACCTGTGCAATTCCATTGTACACCAGTACAACACAGCCATGCAACAAACACTGCCCAAAGACTTTTAATGTGAAAATTCAGCATGAAGTATTAAGTTTCATTTTTGAAAGCTTAACGATGGCAAAGTGTATTTGTTCATACAGGCAACGCCCTGGCTGTTATTTTAAACCATTGATTTGAATGCCAGCTTTTATAGTCGATTGATTGAGAATACACCAATGTCTTCCCCATGACTTCACAACCATCCATGTACAGTAAAGCTCATGCATTAACATAGAGATGTGTATGAAGACACTCAACCAGGAAGTGGGACAGGAGCACGGCAAAAGGCTGCATTATGTGAAGCTTCAAACATCAACACCCAACTCAACCTGAGTGTATTCAAATCTAGGTTTGCTTAAAGAAAAACTCATCAAAGCGATTCTTTTATTACCCAGAGTCAAGAGCATCCCTTAGCATGTACTTTCCTGCAAACCAGCCCCAAGTCAACAAAGGTCCTGCCCTAAATTTTAAATGAACCCTACATTTCATCAGATGAGGTTCTCATCTACAACTATATATACGTACAGCCACGTCAGACATTGAGAATGGTCTTTAAGAGATGATGTCTTCAGAGATGCAGACTGTGATAATTACTGTAAAATACAGCTGTTTTACTAATAGTGTAATCTCCTGATCTTTTCCACAAAGCTATGAAAGCTCAGAAAATGTTTGATACATTGGAAAAGATTGTTCCAACATTTCAATAGGATGATGAAAAAAGAGCAATTTTTTTCATCAATTACATGTGATTTAGCCTTAAATGTGCCTTTAAGAATAAGAATACACTTTTCACTGGGGCATCATAACAACTACTGCTTTTACATGAAATATTTTAAATGTGTCACCAGATTTGCATTAGGTGTTACATAATCCATTTCAAAGGGAATGGCAATACTAAAGGGGTTTCAAACTAACTTCCTGAAACACAACTTCCCTTATGTAAATGAGGTTATGAAAAGATTTGAGAAATGCGCAGGCAGCGGGGGCAGGGTTTGGGTATGTGTGCCTCTGTACACAAGGGAATGTGTGAAATCAAGAGAGCAGGAATGTAAAAGAAACTCAAATGTAAGAAGAAGAAAAGGAGAGGAGAAAATGTGTGTCAGAGAATGTGTGTGTGAGAGGGAGTTTGAAAAAGTGAGGGAGAGAAATGAAGTCCTCAGAGATTAGATCAGAAATAGACTGAGTGTAAGGGAGTTCCTCTTGCACAGGAAGAAGAAACAAGTTCCTGTTCGACAGACACACAGGCATAGCTGACTTTATTTACAGAGATTTGACACAAACCACAATAATTAGACGGCCCCTTTCCTCTAACCTGCGGGAGGTTCCTCCTCAGCTCTTCTAACTGAGAGCGGGCTGAGAAGCGAGTGATAGATACCTAGGGATCTGAGGTTCTTTTTGAAGACGCGTTTCAAGACATGGCAATTGAGCTGATGAGATTCTTGACTTGGAGTGAAGCACAAGTCAGCATAAATAGGCTGCCACAGGCGAATAAGGAAAACTCTGAGCATAACTGAAGACTCTTCACTAACACTGCTCACTTGTAAGATGAGTCCAGATGTACAGTGTGTTGCATGTGTTATGCATCGTTAGTTAAACTGCTGGATGGTTGAGAATCTGAAACCAAGTCTTACGGAAGCCAGCGTGCCTATAGCCAACATATCACTGCATTGCATGCATTTAAATAATGTTTGCAACGCAGTATGAGTAAACGTACATCCAAGAAAAGATTGCCCAAGTGTGCATCCAAGGTGAAAGGGTTCCATCGAGGGTGTTTTTTCCTGCTGCAAAGAAGACAGCTAGTGGGTGTAGCGTGAATCTTTACTGTATTCATACAGCACTGACTGTGTGCTTGACCTCTTGCTTGCACACAATGGAGTATAACTCAAGACATGGGGAAGGTGTGTGTGTGTGTGTGTGTGTGTGTGTGTGTGTGTGTGTGTGTGTGTGTGTGTGTGTGTGTGTGTGTGTGTGTGTGTGTTTCTGCACAGAATAAGGAAACAGACCTGAATAGATAATGAAATGGAGATAAACAGATTTTGCAAAAGGTATCTGGTGAACATAGTGGAGCATTTAGCAGCTAAAGAGCCACATATTTCTCAAAAACAGAGCTAAAGAGAGTAAATATTGAACTTACCAGGTGGCCAGAAACACAACAAATAAATTCTAAGGTTTCTATGTAAGTGCTGGATGTCTACATAAGCAACTGTTAGCTAACACGCTTGCAATATTAGCTTTACAAAGTCAATTTTGGCCAAAAAAACACTTTTATATTTATTATTACAGATTCAAAGTTATAATGTTTGAGATTTTAATGAAATCCCATTCTGTGTATTTACCTTTCTATATTGTACATTTTCCGTCCGCCATTCCCACAAAATCTAATCATACAAACAAAAGATTCACAGCAACGAAGCATGTGCGTAATCATGTAGTATTGTCCAGATACTGAAGGGAAAGAAGTCAACAGTTATGTACTACTGTACTTAACATAAGCCACTGCAGGAGATATACATACACTTCGAAGCTGCAGTGTGGGTTATATTTTTGTATGTTCAAAAGATCCCAGGTTTACAAATCGCTCTCAAATTATTTTTAGTTTAAATAAATGCATGACAGTGGAAATAAAAACAGACTTTTTTATTCCCTAAAAGCCTGAAGTATTGAAAATATGAGCTTTTCATCAAGCAAAGACAATATGTCACTAAGGAAAAGCAGAAAGAGGCAGAGCGTTTTCCTCAAGGCCATGTAAGTAGAAGGCTATCCTAACACTCTTGAATGAAAAAGCTTTGCCAGTGAGACAGAATGAAAGAGACGGGTGGATGGTAGCGGTGGTTGAAAGAGGAAGGGAGGAGTTAATGAGGAACGAGGATGGACCGACAAGGTAAATAAAAAGAGAGCTGCGCTTAGAAAGAGGACTTGTAGTGGAAGATGGAGCGGACAGGTGGGGAAGGGAGAAAAGAGGTAAAGGAAGCAATAGAGGAAAGTGTGGAGGTGGAAGAAGGAGGGTAATCTGTTTATAAGAGCGGGAGAGGAACATTGGGGGAAGCATTATGCAGCACAGTGTTATTAAAGCTTTCACTGGCCCTACATCACTGTCTCTCATCTTATCACTGTGCTGTCATTTGTACTTTCTTATTACTTGGCTGCCTTATTATTTTGCTGTTAGCAATATGTTGTTATTATTATCAGTGAAATGAACATCCACATCATTTAAAGTTTATAATTATTGGGAAGAGCTCCACGTTCTCTAATCCATCTTTCTATGACAAAACGAGCACCAGCTTTCTTTATAGCGTCAATCAGGTGAGTCCAAACTATAATGCTGGCATTGCTTTAATGTCGGATCGATGGCAGAACCCGGCAGGATCGTTTTTCTCACCGGCTGTTGAATTATTCAGGCCAGGACTTCCTCTGGGGAGATTCCTGATCAGCCTGCCAGACAGACACAGCTTTGCTGCATGGTAGGGAAGCTCGGGATAATCACAAAATTCCCAAATGTTTTGATTGTTCCACAGTCCCGAGTTAACAGAGGTCAGGTAAGGTAGGTCATTGTGAGGACCCTGACAAACCACAGTTCATTGATCGTTTACAGTTTGCGTCATTCGATTTTCTGTGAGCTGCAGAATGTGACGTCCTGCTTTTTGTTTTCCAAGTGGTCAGGTAAGAGCGACTGATGCAGTCACACAACAGAAATCAGCTTGTATTGTGTAGGTAAAACAGGAAACGGTATCATATTGTGTCAGGATTGATCGTTTATCTGCCTCGACAATTACTGGCTACGATATTCAGCATTTCTTTCCATTATTGGAATCGTTATTTTTCATAATCAGATTGCCCGATAAAATAAATAACATAAAAACACTTTGGCTCTGATGCCGCCGCCGCTCTCTGTCTGTAGGCCCACTCAATGCCCCGCCCACAGTACTATCTGATTGGTCGTCACAAGGATTACTGATAAATCTTCATAGTGAAATCTATCCCGAATTGGCCAAACTGAGTTGCAGAATGTTAACAGGTTAGAGCAGCCACAAGTCCTCTTAAACCTTTTCTGTCAAAACCAAATGATTAAATGAAACATTGTATTATTGATGGCCATTATCAAAGGAGTTAATGTAGAAAGACACACGAGTCTGAGCCCCTCCAGTTCAGCGAGGAAGCGGTCACACACAGGTAAAGGTAGGGGCTGAGGCCCCAGAAGTAAAATGATGTGAGCCTTATTATGCACATGAGGCTGTTGAAGGACCTGTTTTATTTGGAAAATAATGTATAAGCAAAAGTAGCATAATTTTCAATTAAAATATATTATAAATCTGTATTCCTTGGTGATGTACGGTCTTTATGTAGCTTGCCTATCACTTGTTTTAAGCTCAATAAACACACATACTATTTGACCTGAAACCCTGCTGCACATTCAACCTGCTTTGGACCCGTTCATATGAGTCACTCTGTTTGTCACTGTTAGTAGAGAATCCAGCATTTAATTAAACATATGCTTAAAGGCATAACTAACTTTTGTGTTTGTGTTATTCTAAATTTTACCACTAAGATTTTCATTTTTACTGCATATGTATATTGGTTGCAAATATAAGTTATTGGCTTCCTTGATTACTAATAACCTGTATCGGTATCGGCCATGAACAGAACATATCCGTCGATCCTTAATACTGTGTGCCCCTTTTCAATTGAAAGAGTGCCAAGAAATTTCCAGCTCTCTGCAATAAATTTATGCTAGAAGTGAAACGCAGCAAGATTCTTGAGATGAAAAGCAAAATGGAAATGGAATTGAGCCCATACTGTAAAGATAATACCCTAAGAGAAAAAGTTTTGAAAGTTTTGAAGTAGGTCAGTGTAAAATGTTTGATTGTTTCAGTGAAGTGGGTCACTGTAGAGAGAGGATCTCGTTGTCAGATGAGACATGCTGCTTTAGCTAACCAGATACTAACTCTCACAAAAACATTGGCTCAAATCGTTCACTGGCACACAAAACATGCAGCAGTCTGGAACAATATTAAATCGGAGAGTCTTCCGCCATGCTAGCAGCTCTGTGAGGTTGTGCTCAGACGCCATGTTCACAATTTTAGTTTGGCATGTAAGCATACGATTCTGGTTGTTAACACACCACTAAGTAACCATAAGTACAGAGAAAAATGTGAAAGTGATGAAAGGTGAAAAGGCAGGGGATAAATGTACCTAATTTCAATCTCTCCAATTGTCTCCAAAAGTGGTGGCCGTACAGTTAGCATGGTTAAAAACTGCAGAAATCCCCAAATAAATTGCAAAGGTTACGAAATATGACTGTTCAAAAGATTACTGTGAGAAAAGAAAAACACATTTAAAAGGGTTTCAGCCAATACTTTCAGGGTTACAAAATGCTAGCATTACAGTATTTCCCTGATGAGAAGACTGCGTTGTTCTGAGAGCTGACAGAAAAGTGTACACACAGCTATATTTACAGTCATTTATTTGAATTCAAATCCTTAACAATAACTGTCCTAAACCACCACCAATGCAATCACATCCTTATGAATGCAGCCAGGAGAACAAGTTATGCACTGACACACACATCCGTTATCTATTTTCCCGCAGGGCATTGGTAGCTCCATAATCAAATCCAGTTATCTCACCCACACACTTTTCACACATCTCCAGCCTCGCTGTACCACACGGGACGATCTTGTCCAATCATTGTGTCCTGCACTGGGGGGCACAGAGCCAGAGCTGAAATAGCACCACGGGCTGAAAATAGGCAAAATATCTTGCATCTACTCCTAGGAGCGAACTTAATCATGTGTCACTCACTACAAGATGCTGACTGGCCCACAGTTGGTAAAACTTGCATTATAAACGATGACGGCATTAGAGTGCTCATTTATTTCTCACTCAGTTTTTAGTAAAGAAAGAAAAAGAGTTAGAATTATTATATTGCCTGAATTAATGTTGACTGTGTCAAGAAATCAGTGTCAATAGATCAGGTTCCACAGGTTCAGTACATGAAGGGTTTCGCAAATTAGCTGTCATCTCAAATTAACTGCATCCATACTCCAAAGCAATCCATAGCCAATGCAATGATGCCTCATATGAACATTGTGCTTTGAGTTTTTCAATAATGCTCAGTGTCTTCGACCTTAAATCATTATCAACATAAAACATCTAATGTGATGTGGTTAAATTGGACACGTAATATGCTTGATGTTAAAGACCTCGGGGACTCTGGTGGTGAACTGCAATGTTTCTGCTTATTAGCTCCATCAGATGCTGGCAGGCAGACTGGCAGATCCAAACCTGTGGCCATACCTGGAGCAAGCTGAGCTCATTAGCTGAAGCGCACCAGGTATTATTTCTCATTGTAAGCACCATCACCTTGTCAGGAAAGTTTGTTCATGATACATTTTTTGGAAAGTGTCAGAAAACGCATATCATTTATTATACACTGCGAGACCAGCCAGCTTACTAAGTGAATGATTCCTGTTGTTGATTCACCAACGACAGTAAGCGTCCAATCAATGTAATTTGTTTTGATTGATCAAGAACAATGTAGTTCATTGTGTTACTTTGAACTATCCATTAACTCTCCATTAGGATGCATCGTCCTACTGAGGATAAAAAAAGCCCCATCTTTCTAATTGCCAGGTGATGGTAGCTGTCCACAGCTGTGACTCACCTTCCTCAATAGCTCTGACTGAGAGCAATTAAGCTCCCATTACTCCATCACATATGCAGGGGACAGATGCTTCTTCCGCTGCACAATGGGTGCAATTCATGTAGCTAAACGACTGCTCATGCATGTTGTTTATCAGAAGATTCTGATGCTCAGAGTTTTAGTGCGTTGTTTTTCTTTAGATTTCAGGCAAAATAACTTAAATCTTTGGCAATTATGTCTTTGAGATGACTTTGGAATAATACACATAATTTGAGCAACACTATGATACGAGTACTGGACAAGATTTGTTATGTACAATTTCACACATATCAGATCAAAGTACTAAAAAGTGATTTATTGCGGCACGGAGAGCGCAGTACATCTGGGATTTAGAGAATTAAATGATGTGTGCATATCATATTTTTCCACAGTGAGTTATTTTCTGACCTTGCACTTTTTGGAAATAAGTAGCCTTTATGCGGTTGCGTTCACTCCCCATAGTACCAGCATCTACAGAACATCAAAAACTTTCCTGCATCTGGGCTCATGAATGACAATAATTCTGCCAGTGAATGTAAATTTCGCTTCAAGAACTTTGTCTGCCAGTGCAATGTGTATCTCCACATACTGTGTTACAAAAGTGACGAAATGGTGATTTATTCTTAGACTGTTTGTGTTTACTCATCTGTAATTATCTCTAAGCATTTAACAGGTCATCTTATACAAATACTGCATCTGCTTTCTCCACAGACTGCATTCAATGGCTGGGAGCTAAGATGTTTAATGCCTGCAGAGATGTGGCCTCTTAGCTTTGTTGGGTTTGTCAGCAGCTCCAACTCAAAAGACAAATGAATCCAATTACTCAATGAAATAATAATACTCATTATGGGATAGTGGTTTCTTAGTCCAGAGTATCTTTGAAAAAATGCTAATCAGGGAGCAGAGACAAGAAAGCCATAGACCATAGATGTTAATGATGGCTCCTCCAATTACACCGACGACTCGTGCGACCCATGTTGCCTCACATGCAGCTCAAACATGTATAAACACTCATCAATCCCTGACCTGAGGGAAAATGGAGAAACACAGTTCAACAGTAGGAACAGTTTGTAAGGAGATGTGTCGAGCAAACAGATTGCAGTGTGTGTTATTCCACCACATTGCTGCTAATCAAGACTTGAAAATGCATGTCCTAT
Source organism: Cottoperca gobio (assembly GCF_900634415.1). Taxonomy (NCBI): domain Eukaryota; kingdom Metazoa; phylum Chordata; class Actinopteri; order Perciformes; family Bovichtidae; genus Cottoperca; species Cottoperca gobio. The sequence continues at coordinate 11,817,443 of NC_041359.1, read as the reverse complement.
GATCCTGTTTATGAACTTTATCAAATTATGCTATTTAGTCTTTTTCAAAAACATTTTGCCATCATGGAAACGTCAGAAGACTTCTGTAGTGACAATATAGCCATAAACATCGGAGACATCACCCATCACAACAAAGCTGGCTGTTACATCGCTAATAGCACGGGGCTTGAAAAAGGCGATAACATTTTGATGCCATACTGACATGATAAAAAAATTGAATAGAGCACGTCAGGCTTATTTTCACAAACAAGAAAGCTACTTTGAACATTGGCGTTGTTGGATGTCAAAAATTAAACATGGCAGGCGAAAATCTAATAAATGATGGATCGAAGTGAAAAGATTCCTTTTTTTGGAGAATTAATCACACGAAGAAATCTTTGCTAGGATGTATTTTGGAGTGGAGAATATTTTGACGGCACATGCATGGATGTTTATTTTGAAAATGAATTTAGTATAGTTAGTATAAAGTTTTATTTATGTTCCTCAGATGAAAAATTACTTAACTTGAAGTTGTTTGCTCGACAACCTGAGACTCTGCTTCACAGAAAAAGTTACATTTCATGGCTCTTAGTAACAAACAGAAGCCACAGACTCCGTCCGCAAACTAAAATTAATTTTAACCTTCTAACATGTTTAATGGTCACAGTCTTTCTTTGTTTGGAGACAAGGAGGACGATAGCATGTGTGTTAATGTGGTCCTCCATTTCCCCAGTCCTTCGCCAATAAATTTGACTTTGTCTTCCCATGACTCCTCTGCTATTGCCAGTCAGCCAGCAAGCATGTCAGTTAGAGAGCACAGATCAAAGCCCTGTTTCAGGCACTCAGCCTCTAAAGTCAGCATGACAGTGAACCATCATTAACACATGCAGAGAGCAGTACCCCTCTTCCTTTTGGACTTAACATCACTTATGTTCAGCCGCTGTCGACCACAGCCTCACCAGGCCTCATTTATATTCAGTCTCTCACTCAAGCGTATAAGAGCCGAAAGATACGAGCTTGTTACAAATGTGCAGGATGGAAGAATTTGATGGGTACAGGAATGAGACAGTTAATTCTCAGCAGCAGAGCTAACAGAGCTGATTATAGCTATGGCTTTGTTAAGACGCTGACAACTGAACAGTGCTGCTGTCAGAGCCGGAGGTAATGGTCGGGTGAGGAGTGACGGATAAAAATAAGCATCTTTATAACATCATGGTAATGAGAAGAAAATAATAATTAGTATTATTATTATTAATAGCAAAGACATTTTGATTCTTAAATAATATAAAACAAGGAAGTAATTGGAAATGTTGCTTTTAAAGTGTGGAAACCAGCTCTTGACATGTGCATTTATAATCTTTTCAGCATTCCCACAGTACCACTTTATTGATTTAGTGAAAGCATTAGTCACAGTCTGTTCATCAGTGTACAGAAGGTGCAGAAAGAAAGGCATTTAAAGAGGCAAAAAACAGCACTGAACTGTGAAAGATAGTAAATGGGGCTCAGAAAAGATGTTCGCTGTCTGCAATGCACTCACCCAAGGTGTTAGTAAGTAAGTAAATAAGTAAGTAAGTAAGAGGGTAGAAAATAATTGATTGGTTCTGCCGGGTCAGGAGAATAGAGTGCTTCATGCTGTAAAAGAACCCAAATCTCTTCATGCGAACATATTACACAGACACACCAAAATACAATATGCTGTCTGTAGATCAATGCCATCTTGGAGGCAGAAACAGAAAAAAAAAGTTTTGTAAACTAAACAACAATTCTGATGCATAATTTATATAAACTGCGTCCAAGCCTCATAAACTATTATAATTTCTCACAAATTAACCATGTTGCGGTTACAAAACCGCCTTAACACACACATTAGTGACCACACAGTTAAAACAGAGCTACCAGCAAAGCAGAAGAGGTGCTTTCATCAGATCAGTGTAATGTCCCCCAAGAGGGAGTCAGTGTTGCAGGTGAAAGAGAGTCAGTGCTGCTCCAGCTGAAGAACAGCTCAAACAGAGCATTGAACCTTGAGAAGTAAAAGGAACACGATCTGTGTGGAAGAAAAACAATCTATAAGACTGTTTTATCAGAAATGTAATGCATAAACTATAAGCAGATGACTCCCACAGCTGAAGAAAAACACAGTGTGTGTGTGTGTGTGTGTGTGTGTGTGTGTGTGTGTGTGTGTGTGTGTGTGTGTGTGTGTGTGTGTGTGTGTGTGTGTGTGTGTGTGCACAAAGCTTCAGGCCTAATAGCACATCATTTCTGTATCTCTTTGGGAATTTGAAGGTTGTTGTTATATTATTATTTTCAGATGTTTCCCATAACAACAAAAATCAGCTTTCATTTGCTTCATTTAGTCATTAGAAATTTAAAAACTATATCTCTGCTGTTTTTCTCTCTTCTTTGATCTGTCTTTTTGTCGCTCTCATATAACTGCCCATACTTAAGATACTTTGGAAATTATGCTTCAGAACTTTATCTAAAATGTATGTAGAACTTGTGCATTCATTTCAAAGTTTTGGAAACCAATATCATCCAAATTACCTGCCAAACCCTCCCTTTATCAGCGATGATCAAATCCTACCTCATGTTTGTCTTTGTCACTTTTTCTTTTCCAAAAAAAACTAAAACTTGTTTGTTCTAAATGAAGCTGCGAGCATGAGCTAGATACTACCTCCAGTAGGGACCCTGCGTGACATTCAATGCCAAGGAGGAGCATATGATTAGCTTGCTATATGATTTTGTGGAGCTACAGGTTAAATTAGAATTGACACATCTACTATGTGGGGACCTGTCTTATTATGTTTGACGTGTATAAGCTAAACATTATTGTTTGAAAATACTGACAATAAAGCATTAAATGACATTCATATTGCTTGTCCAAATATGTTTTTGCTATAGTCAGTAAAAATCTGAATATTTACTCTCTTACATGTTTTAAATGATGTGGTACAACACTAGAACTCTACCCTTCAACACAAGAACAATGCGTACTGCTTTATTTATGTCTTGTATCTACATTGACAGGTGTCTCTTGTAAAAATGTGTTTTTTCCATCAATATTTCAGACCCTTCTCTTAGCTTCCGTCCTTTTCATGATTTAGTAGTTGTGAAAGCACGTATAGGCTATGAATGCTAGAACCCTGTTTGTATCTAGTAATTATGCGAAAGTTCTGCATAATTTAAAAAGTGCTTTCAGTGTGGTTTTTTTCTAGCCCCCCCCCCCCCCTATTTCCTTGGTACCCGGCATGGACAATGTATTTCCATTGTAGCTTGTGAGCTGCTATCTAAGCGTTTAAAATGATCATTTTCATGAGGTTTTATCAACAGGACTCAGTGTGTGTAGTGTGTAGTGTCATTTAATTTGTGCTTTCCCTCCAACCCTTAGGGTTTATTTTGAAACTTACTGCTTATGCTCTCATCTCACAAAAATATTGCATCACATACATGACTGCATCACCTGCAGCTCCTGTGCTGTTGGTGATACTGAAACTTAATCATCTGCTAAAAGCAGAAACTTCACTTCAGCATCACAATCATTTTGTCTGTAGGTTTCTCTGGAAACATGCCAGCCTCTCAGTTGCATTTCTTTATTCACTTCCCTGTCCTTCAGTTACTGTGCGATGACAAACATGACCACCTCCATATACATGTATTTCTCATCTCAGTCCGTCTTTGTTTATCTGCTCCTCACCATCCACACAATGTTTCCTCGCTTCTTTGCTCTATCTCTCTCCCCACACCTAATTTTCTCTAACCAGCTTAAGTCCATTAGGCTGTGTGGCAGTCGGGCAGTGTGCCCAGTCTGTTGTGCCACAACATTACTGAGAGCATGTGAGAGAGAGAAAAGGACTGGGAGAGGTTTATCTTACTTTTGGTGGTGGTGGGTCATCTGCAAGAGAAATATGTTGCCATTTGAAAAGCCTAGCTCATGTTTTAAACACCACATTCTTCATATGGTTCATTAGCTTCGATGATGCTTGTGGTGCAGAACACATTAACGCCAAAAGTGCTCGTACCTTGAGAGATGTGATGTGAAAGAGCATGGGAAATCATACTGATGCTAAGCCGTGGCAAAGGATCTCCCAAGGGCTTTTCCACACTGTGTGAGATGCTTTCATATCTGTCCCAGATCTGTAAAGCAACCTATCAGATGCTGGTCCTCACAGCACAAAGCTGTATGCAAATGAAGACTATCCAGACATTTAGCAGAGGAATTCAATCATAGTAACACATGCAATACATTGCCTTGTTCTCAGGAAATAAGATAAGAAATTCCTGCTTGTAAAGAGCCATGCACTAACTACAGGAATAGAAACATTATATCACTACCATAAGCCACCAATTAGCGTAAAATTCATCAGCTATAAGATCCACCTTCACCCCATTAAAGATCTAGGTGTCACTTTCAAGACAAGGACAATCCATTAAGGATTTAATTGGTTCTCTTTGCTTGGATTTCAGTCGATGTGAACTTTGACCCGGTGTTTGTCGTCAATCACACCTCGCCCTTCCTGATCCCTATTTGTTTCCCATCAGTCTTTCTCTCTAGACTTTCAGGGGGCAGTCCTACAATCAGCAGATGTATAGACTTGTCCGGGGATTGATATAGTATTTCTGATTCTCATTCAGCGGTACCAGGCAGGTTCAGTTGGGTCAGGTCTACTAAAGATGGAATCTTTGATTCTGAAAATACCTTCAGAACAGTAGTTTGGGTTGTTTAAAGATGGCTGATAAATAAAATAAAATCAAATCAAATGTATTTATCTATACAGCCCAATATCACAAATTATACATTTGTCTCAGTGTGCTTTACAGACTGCACAGGTTACGACACCCTCTGTCCTTAGACCCTCGCATCACACAAGGAAAAACTTCCTAAAAGAAACCCCATAATTTAAGGGGGAAAAATGGAAGAAACCTCAGGGAGAGTCTTCAGTTGTGGTGAAATGAAATTGGTGACTTAGATGGCTTAGATTTCTTGCATTGGCTGTGCAGGCTCCTGCCCACAGTAATGCCAGGTGAGCTCATTTCTTATCAATATCTCTCTCGGCAGCTGGTGCTTTCATTGACTGACCTACTCTTCAATGCACAAGTCGGACAGTCTCTCCTCAGCTGACTGAAGAGACTGGTTGTGGTCCACATTAGACACATCACGTACTTCTTTGTGGTGTTTCAAATGGGACAACAGACTTCGACCTGCTTGTGAAAGGCAACAGAGGTTAGGCAGGGCGGTAAAACATTTTATAAATGTTTCACCATAAAATCTTCCAAATGAATGATGATAGATTCATGAGATTTATTTTCGATAATGGTATTTTTCAATCCACTACACATATAGCCCGTCGTAGGCTCTGCTGTAGCCTGATGTTACTCCGTCACTACTGTCACTATCAGAATTGCATCTATTCGGTCTGTTAACATTTGGAAAGTCTAGAAGACTTGAATTATTTTATCCCCATTCAAGTTAGCAAAGAGCTAACCGGACGTCTCTTCGCATGCTCAAAAGTAGAGCGCAGCAGTGAGATGGCCAACAACAAGTGTTGGATATATTGTATGCAATCAATCCTGAACGACCTGACCCGTTCTGGTTTCTTTAAGGTTCTGTCTTAAGTAGAATACACTGAAAACTGTAAATTGATCATTAATATACCCTATCGGAGGTATTGAACAAAGGGCTAGAACAAGAAGACTTTGTGGCTGGAGGATTTACACCCCCACTTTCCTGTCCACATGCCAATTGTACCATTCTCCCTTCATTTCTTCCCAGGAAGCCGACCTGACAAGCCCCTTGGGAGTGTAATCACCACTTTAAGAAAAACCACAGGTTGTATTTTGGCCCCACATACCCCTCTTTCTTTATTTTTATCGACAAACTGTTTCATCAGTTTTCTATTTCTGACAGAACTGTACCTCCCACAAAACAAATGTGCTGGAAACGACACATCGATCATAGTGAGAGGTGTGAACATGGTGACAGACGTATCCCAAAGACGGTCTGTTCATATATAAAGTATGGTTGTGGTTAGGCAACTAAAACCCTTTTGTAAAGGTTCTGATCATGAAATAAATCATGACTTCCTGCTTTAGCACTGAACACAGTTCTAATGCAGAATAGCTCCATATGAATGTGACACTGTTTGCAACTTCCTGCCACCAAATACGTTTTACTTTAATTTCCCCTCTTTATCTATGGCTCTAGCTCCCACCCAACCCTCTCTATTTGTCATTGGTCCTGATAATAATGCGTTTTCAAAAGCAGGGGGTGTAGCCTGTAATAAGGGGGAATTAGCCCCAGTGGGAACAACTATCATCACGGTAAGGAGGTTTTAGAGAGTGCATGTACATGTGGAGAATAGCAAAGACGCCCCAACAGGGAGCATCTTCTCTTGAATAGGACTATGACTCACAAAACATCTGTACAAAGGATTTGGAGGATTTGTGAGGCCTTGAACTGTTATAAGAAATGCTTGAATTGGACAGAAAGATTCAGCTGTTGATTTATTTTTCTTTAGGAGTGCCTGAATCAATAGCTTGTACTTTTAAATATGTGTGATAACATCACAGGAGTTGCTGTGTATGTAGGAGGTAACGTTATGAGAATAACTTTTTAGCATAATTGAGGTGTCTTTAGAGCTTATTATAGGCCACAATCCTATGTCAAGCACAATCAGAATAAAACCCACCTACTAATCAGTAAGTGTCATTAATGTTTCATACAAATTACAACATCATTACTCACATTTCATTAAAAGTTAGAATTTTCCATGCATCAAATGTATGCTTTTTAGGATATACTCTCTCAGCCTTTCAAACACATACAAACATGCAAACACACACACACAAACACACACACACACACACACACACACACACACACACACACACACACACACACACACACACACACAGAGCGGCAGTGAGGCGAGAGGAAAAAGCATCAACCCTCCCATTTCAATTAATGATGTCTTCTTCCCTAACTCTTCATCTTTCTGCTACAGTAGGAGGCATCTGCACCACTGCTCTGCCTGTCTCCCTCTTTTTCCAACACACATCAGTACATAACTACACACACACACACACACACACACACACACACACACATACACACACACACACACACACACACACACACACATACACGCACACGTTGTCTGAGAAATCATTTGCAGGGGGGGTTGTCAGAATAGCACTCATCATTTACCTGAATGGTACTTAATTGCACATCACTGAGGCATGTAATCCCAATCGCCTCATCGTTACAAGCTCAAAAACACAAAATCCGAAACCATGCAGGGCTTTGACTGGTGTACGCAACACTTTGCTAGCCTTCCTTACTGCTTGAAACTAAGCTGATTCTCCACTATCGCCCACCATTACCTACACAACACAAACAAGCAAGCGGTTGTTCATTCAGTAAATTAAAAACACACTCATTTCTTGCCAGGGTTTATGTTTATTTCTTTTTTCACTCTGAGTTGAGAAATGTGGCAGAGAGCTTCTCTGAACGTCAGAAAGCCCATCAATAATGCACACACAGCTTGTTATAGCTCAAACTCACTCTGCTTCGATGGCTTGCCAACCTAAAACCCAGCTTCAAAGACCAGGGAGATGAGAAATGTGTCTTTGAGCGTGTGTGTGTGTGTGTGTGTGTGTGTGTGTGTGTGTGTGTGTGTGTGTGTGTGTGTGTGTGTGTCTGTGTGTGTGTGTCTGTGTGTCTGTGTGTGTGTGTGTGTGTGTGCGTGCGTGTGTGCGTGCGTGTGTGTGTGTGTGTGTGTGTGTGTGTGTGTGTGTGTGTGTGTGTGTGTGTGTGTGTAATGTGAACACATGCCAGCACTGGAGTGTATGTCTGAGAGGCAAAAGGCGTTGAAAGCCTTGACTTTAAAACCTTTCCTAATGGGAAGAGGAGTGGCTGTTTATACTCTCTGAGCAAGCACTGTGGGGAGATTCATTTGGTGCAGCAGGATTTATTTTCCTGAAGTACTTTTCTTAAAGGAAAATACCTTTGTACTAAAAGAAATTAATGAATTTGATTAAGATTGAGTTCAGGGAGATGGGTACTGTGTGAATGTGATGTAAACCTTTGAATCTATAACATTCAGTTCTTTGTAAATAATGCAGAAGAGGAAGGAAATAGGCGTTCAGTCCTCTGATGGTGCTGAAACCTTCCAGTGGTTACAATGGGTACAACATTGAACATATTCTCATATTCATTGTGAACCTTTGCACATCCGCTGATCAATACTTATGAACATCCTGCACAAAACTGTACAGCTCTCTCATTCTAAAACAGTTATATTGTACATATTTATATTGTTATTTCTTTATTTCTTATTTATGTTCTTGACTTTTGCAGTATTTTGCTTTTTTTTTTTGTATTCACCAAAACCTACTTGGCAATAAACCTTATTCTAAATCTGATCATACATGGGCTTCAATAAGAAGGAGGCTTCTGCCGAAGAAGATTTACAGCAGACCATGTGTCTGATATATAAGCACCACTATGCATATAGTATATCCACAAAATGAAAAGACTAAACAGCCTCAACCAGGTGCACAGAGTCCTCGATTTTTAAATTGTGTGACTTTTGGTATGTATAGCACATAAGGGCATTCTGCTTGTATCACCCAACATTTAAATGAGTTTGTCTCCTTAACTGGCTTTCCAATAATAAGAGATTAAAGGCTCATGAAGCACATGCATTTACTTTCCATGTGAAACGTCAGCTTGCATTACATGTGATGTGAAATTCTGCACATCTTCAGACCTCCTTTGTGATGGCACAGGTCTGAAATGCCTTCAATGAGAGCTGCTTTTATTCTCACAGAAATGCATTTAAGAACTTTCTTGATAAGTAAACTAAACCGTGCAGACTCTGTTCCCACCCATAACTTGCAATTCATTCTACCAGCGTAATGGATAAATGGTCTTTATACATTACAGATCAACCTCTCACTGATTAACTAAATCCCACAGAAAGGTTGGGGCGTTGTCACAACTTTTCCACCACACAGTCCTCACAATGAACTTTCCTCTCCGCTCTCTGCGGACGCTTCAACTCACCTGCAGGAGACGGTGATTTCTACTTTGGTGGCGGGGATGTTTCCGGTGATCGGGTCGAAGTCGTACACCGAAGACATGTCCTCTAGTTTGTCCGTAACGTCTCCCTCCATCATCTCCATCGCCAGCGATCGGGGTGGATCTGGTCTGATCCGGGAGCCGCACAGCTTGGCCCTGACGGAGCGCGTCGAGTCACCGGTGACTCCGGAGACCAGATCAGAGACCAGGCGGCCTCCGGTCCGAGCGGGTGAGGCAGCCACTTCACAAATGTTGAAGCTGGAGAGGTGGGTGCACTGAGTGAGCGTACGCTCGCAAAAAAAAAAGAGGAAGAGGCGCACTTAACTGTCGCGTAAATAAAATATAAAAGAACAAAACAATGCGTGGCTGTATCTGAGATTACTGTTGCGCCCTCACCGACCTGCTGCACATCGCATGGAGAGGTGGACTCCTCTCTGCGCTTTGTCTTCAGTCTGTGCGCAAAGCAGAGCGTGTGTAGAGAGAAGGCTAGATACACTCTAACACACCCATCCTCCTCCTCCCACACGGAATTACACTCAAGTGCTGGCTACCCAGCTCATACCCCGGTGCTGCTGTCGTCCTGCACTGAGCGTGTGAACGAGCGAGTGTCATGATAATGTAATTACGCACCAATGCTTTTTAATATTTAGGACTTTTTTGTGGTTTGGTGAGAAAATGTATTGCGTGCAATCCGTCTACACTTTTAGACAAAGATCATCTTGTCGTAACAGACCCCTGTGAGACCCTGCTGAGACTTTGCTGAGGTTGCAAAGCTGGTGGTCGGGACCCCCAATGGGTCGAAGGATGAATGTAAGGGCTCTCAAGATAGTTAACGTGGTAGGAAAGAGATATATTACTTTGTTTTCATGTATTGGATCGTGTTTATCTCCTCAGCCAAAACATGAGTCTGAGTAATCACTTGAACTGCTTCAACTGGTCTCAAGTAGACACAGCTTTGTTTCAATGAGTCGACTTTAGAGGGGGGAAATACTTCAGCACCACAGCAATGGACAGCTCCCAGAACAGACAAGCTCAATAATAGTGAAAAACCAGCAGTATCCGGAAACTTTACTTTACTTTACTTTAGCTGTAAATACTCACTGAGTATTAACTTTAGCCCACTTTAGCACTTTGAGTTTTGTTTACGCAAATGAAAAGTGCGCTTATAAATAAAATGTATTATTATTATTATTATTATTATTATTATTATTATTATTATTATTATTACTCACCAAGTATTAACTCACTGAATATTAACTCACTGAATATTAACTCACTGAGTATAACTGAAGAGATTCCAAATGAATTTGGACTCAGAGTTAAAGTTGAAAATGAGTCAAAACTGCAACTATTTATCCTTTCCATTATTTGGAATTGAGTAGTTTTCTGTGGTGGAAGGAGGCATGTGCATGACATTTGGAGAAATGCAATTGCCAATTAAAATGTGTTCATGCTGGCTGAATTAAAATCAATATGAATTACAAGGAAGGAATTACATAGAGATTTAATGGCCACCATCCATCATTAGCCTGTTGTATGCAGCTAAGACCTGTGAACCACATTGTGAAGAATATGCTAAACTGGTGCAACTGCCTGCCAAAAAAGTGATGGGTTTGTAATTTCTGGATGACTACAGTTCCAAAATGCAGAATGTGTGTGTGTGTGTGTGTGTGTGTGTGTGTGTGTGTGTGTGTGTGTGTGTGTGTGTGTGTGTGTGTGTGTGTGTGTGTGTTTGTCCGTGTGTATGTGTGTATGTGTTTTCTGTCTACAGCCTCACTATTTATCACACTTCTTGTGACACTCCGCATCTCTCTCTGTCTTTTCTCATGCATAAACAAAGGACTTACACGTATATGAAATGCACGGAAACATCAGTAGTCATGAATAACCAAATAGCCAACTGTTTCTCACAGATTGCTGGTTGGAAAACTACAGTTGTCACTTTCTGGTCAATGAGAAAGCAGAGACATCACATTTCCGGTATCATTTTACCTTTACTGTCTATCTCTCTGTCACTCTCTTACCTTCTTACTCACTCTCACATGCACATCACACACACACTTAAATGGGTGCAGAAGCACACATCTCTTTCCTGCATAAAGCACCTAGCATCTGGATTCTGGAAATCAATTTATACCGACACAGGACGCTTCTGCCCACACAGCCCTCCAGCTCAGGATCAGGAACATACATACATACACACTCCCTCTCTCACACACGCACACACACACACACACACACACACACACACACACACACACACACACACACACAACACACACACACACACTCTCAATCATTCTTTCAGAGCTACGCACCAATATGCACACATAAAGACAAATTATTTTCTCATATGTCACTAAACGACCCATAAACGGAGATAAAGAGGCACACACATAAACATACACACCCTTTTCTCTGCCAGGATGATTCATGTATTTTAAGGTCTTGCTGTTTAGTGTGGGTGAACACATTATCGCAGATGTTCCAAGGAGTGGGTGGGCAAGAGCACGGCCAACAACAGAAGAAAAAAAATAATAATGTAAGGAAGAAGACCTTCATGGCAGCTATTTCCTGGAGAAGCAACTTGAGGCATTGCATATGCACACAAACTGGGATTCCAGATATCAAATTTAAAAAACAAGATGCAACAATCTATTTCCATCCCTTTATCTCCTTTGATCTTAAAGCAAAGGGGACTAATGTTAAAATTGATTAGTATTTTCCCCCCTGTATTCTGATAAGAATTTTTTTGAATGATGTTATCTTGTAGACCTCCTTTACCTCCTTGTCATCTCTTTGCACAGAACATTTCTTTCACGTCTGTTGAGCACAATCGGTTACAGTCATCCATCACAGCAACATTTAACCTTGATGGTCTTCAAATCAATACTTTTCTATCCATTACAGTTAATGTAACGTTAGTTTTAGCACTCCTATAATCAGATCAGCTCTGTAACAGCACTCAAGAAAAGATTTATTTCAAAACTGCCAGCACACCTTACTGCAGGGGTCGGGAACCTATGGCTCGCGAGCCATATATGGCTCTTTTGATGACACAATATGGCTCGCAGACAATTTTGAGCTGACATTTTTATTAATCAAGTAATAAATAATTATATTGTGTTATTTTAAAGTAAAAATTTTAGCAGCGGATTTTTGCTTTTAGTTCTCCCCTCTCCTTTCCTCCGCCCTGTCGCTGACTGTCTGTGTGTTCGCACATGTGTGTGCCCTTCGCGAAACCAAGCAGAGGAGAAACTGCACAAAGCAAGCAGCCAGGGGTGTCAAACTCAATCACAGAGAGGGCCAACATTAAAAACTGGGACTACGTCAAGGGCCAAACACGGTCCACATTTATTGAACAGGATACACATATTGGATAAAGTGCAAAAAGATATGGAACATATTTAAGTCAACTGCAAACGGATTGCTGAGCAGTTCAATTAAATATTCTGAGCTGTAAATACGCTCAGTTTATCAGCAGAATGCTGTCGGGAACACAGAGGTGCAGATGGTTTGTCAGTGTTTGGAAACACGTAGTGACCAAAGTTTCCTTCTGCATCAGAGTCTCACAGGCAGCTTGGCATCACACATGTCCGTGATCACACGGCCCCGAAGCTGCAGGTTTAACAGTGAGATGCTTGGTTATGTTGCACAAACAGTCCAGCTCACATCGTCCCAGAGATCTGTGGTGTGTTTCCCTTTGCTTTCCAAAAACTGGCAGATTTCCTCACGCATCTCGAAAAATCTATTCAGCACTTTCCCTCGACTCAGCCATCGCACCGCCATGTTCAGAAAAGACTTAAATTGACTCTTATAAATAAAGTTTCCTGTCTGTGTTACGGTGCTTATTACATGTTCCATCTCCAGAGCTTTACAACACCGTGCTTCCTGGTGTAACATGCAGCTGACGGTGTATCTTCTCCCGCATCCTGCCCACTAATCTTTTCATCACATCGCAGACTCTCCATCTGTCGTCAGTCCCGTCAGTTTAATTTCCCACACATTTAGATACTTACTCGAATATGTATTTTCCCGTGGTTGTGCCATGCATTGATTTAATTACCAAAACCGGCAGGTCAGTTAGGATAGACATGATATTTGCCTTGAGTTTGACACCAGTGCAGTAAACGTGCTCATAAATTAGATAAATAACAGAAGCGTTTAGTTTATTTAATAAAAGAGCACGTGTTCAATGAAACACTGATACCGCTATTAGTACTCGGAGACGTGTTATACTTAAAAATGCACGCATAAAGTTACATTCAATTTTATTAAATGTATGGCTCTCAAGGAAATACATTTAAAATATTTGGCTTTTATGGCTCTCCCAGCCAAAAAGGTCCCCGACCCCTGCCTTACTGTATCGCTCTGTAGCAGTAATGGTAAGAACAAATACCAGAACCGTTGTAAAGGAGTTGCTTCTGCCAGTTCCTTAGAAACAAAAACGAAGTAATGCCTATTTCTGAATGTCTTAAGGAGCTGGTTGTTGAGTGATCAATAGCAAAGACATACAAAACACTGGATATCTCCTTTAAATGCTATTGCCATCCAATTGCGATGGACCAGGAGGTGGTCAATGCGTTGTAGTGCTGGTCACATTAATAACACCATGTCCCTTTTCCTCCTTCTCTGTCCTGTTCTCGGCCTCCTGCTGTTTCCTAAGCACTAATTACTGTGTTTATGCTTACTTGCGTCATGCTGTCCAAAAATATCGCCTTTCTGGAAGCAATTATGCAGAAACAGACAAATGGCCTGTCAAGCAAGCTAAGCTTTTTACAATAAAATATGTCATCCACCCCACACACACACACACACACACACACACACTCACACAACCTGGAAATTAAAGACATTTGTTTACTCCGTTTACTCTCAGTTGTTATAACATTCGTTTAAAAGGAAAATTCCCTAATTAATACGTGTCCAAGACCTATTCTTAAATACAGGAAGTGGTCAGTAAATACTAGTTAATCATGATATCCGTTTGTATTTTCAGCCTGCCTCTGACACACACTTTTAATTTGACAGCAGCTAACTACAGTATGTCTTTGTCAAAGCTTATATTGTGTCTGCTAGAGGGGGTCGTAAAAACACACAGACAGACAATATACCTACTGCTGCGTAGGACATTGTGTTGTATTTCATTTCTTAAGGAAAAAGCTCCCACAGCACAATCATTTTTCATTTCTCGGGTCCATTTGGGTGTTTGGCAAAGAATATTTCTTATTCTTATGTGTAACTGGCCAAATGAAGCAATGATTTCATGCTGATGTATTTCCAGAACACCTCTCAACACTGCAAATATTTTCTGTGAAAGTTTCACAGCAAACTTCAGATTTTGGTGTCATTACCTCAAAATCAAAGAGCAAAGGCTCTTAAGTGAGAGAAAGATACATCATAGTCGAAGAAAAAACTTCACATCAGTCTGAAGAACTATGAAGTTGCATTTTAAATAAGGTGTTCAACTACTTTTTCTCAACTTGAAAAGCTCTGACTCCACTTTATGCTTCAAGCTCATGTCAAATATTCAACTAGTGTTGTCAGAGGTTTTTTCTTTGAAATGTTAGAACTCGATAACTGAGCAAGGCGGGTTGATTTCAACAAAAATGACAAAAAATACTTTTAATATTAATAAGTGCTGAGGCAAAAATAAATGAGAATGTTCAGGGAGCCTTTTCCTTAAACTCTGTCACTTCTGGTGCATACAAGACTTTCACCATTAACCACATCTCGCACTAAATCAAATCAAATCAAATCAAATGTATTTGTATAGCCCAATATCACAAATTATACATTTGTCTCAGTGTGCTTTACAGACTGTACAGGTTACGACATCCTCTGTCCTTAGACCCTCACATCGCACAAGGAAAAACTTCCTAAAAGAAACCCCAAAATTAAAGGGGAAAAAATGGAAGAAACCTCAGGGAGAGCAACTGAGGAGGGATCCCTCTCCCAGGACGGACAGACTGTAATAGATGTCGTGTGTACAGAATATTCACTAGTATATAACTTTAGCTAATACAGTCAATCTTTTGGCGCTTAATCTGATTCTTCCCTAATGGGACATAAGGCTTCGACGCTCTGCCTCCTTCGAGACGTATCTTTTGCTGCATGCTGTGCTTTGCCACATGTTGGGTCTATCTCCTTTAACGCAGCTGTCACAGTTCACCGCCAAGTTGTTCTGGGCCGACCTTGCTTCCTTTTCCCTAATGGAGTTCTTCATCGTGCAACTTTTGCGATTCGATGCCTTCTGAAGACATGTTCTGGCCATCGAATTCGGTGGCGTTTCATTTCCAGCACCATGACATCTCCTGACATCTCCTCAGGCCAATAGATGCGGCAGATTTTCCTAAGGCATCCATTGTGGAAGGCTTCAATCTTTTCCATACAACTCCACTGGTTTTACATTGCTGTTGTATAGTCGAACCTTTGTTTTTGTTTGTATCATAAGTATGGTTACGATCTGAAAGCTATTAGGACAACTGTTATTATTATTATTATTATTATTTACTGCTCTCCATCAGTGAGTAGTTTGCCTGAAACAGCACTGGGAACAAGCTTTTTAATGCAGAAAAGCAAAATAGTGGTAACTATTACAGTCACGCCCATTTTGTGCATTTTAAGCGGACACCAATGAACTGATGATTTATGATTGAGGTGGATTTAGCTAAGGCTTTGTCTTTCTCTCTGCTTACTGTAGAAGAAAGTGTGTACCTCACGTGTACCCTGTAGAGAAATAAGGGGTTTAAAAGGCCCACATGTTCTCACCCAGAGCGTAATCCTGCTCTGTGTCCCTGTGGTTTAATCCAGAATCAAATCCCCTCCTGAGGTGGCAAACATCCCAGAGAAGCCTGTTATGAATGATTGCTCTGTGATCGACAACCACACAGACACAAGGACCCATGATAGGACCCAGACACTCGCTGGAAGGCCACAGCAGCCATAGGTGGCTGATTGACTGGCTAATGGCCCGGCGCTCCCTCAGGCTGCAGCAGCGGGGATTCAAAGAGCTGGATGTTGGATAACAGCTGCAAGACAATAATAATAAAAAATAACCACATATTTCCTGATAAAGTCTACAGTCGATACTCAAGCTGTCAAACTAATTATTACCTCCTTGATTCAATACTCATCATATGAGGAGCTTCAAAAGTTTTAATGGTGCAGTAGTTCCTCTGCTGGGGGAAAGTTCACTGCTGAGTCCTCCAGGGACGCCGCCTGGGCGCTCTGCTCCTCTTTTACTTTTTTACCAAGCATACGTTGAGATGGTTTAACTCCAGATTTATACCAGACTGAGCAGCAAAGAACTCCCTTTGGGCAAAGTTTCCATTGGGGACTTTTTAAGAAATCAAGAGCGAGCAATCTGTTCACTGACTGCTTAATGTCTCTCTCTGTGTAACTCTGGCACAGTTACACATTGCCTTCATTTAATTTCTTTCCGCCTCTCACAGCCTCTTTGTGACTGTGGTTATATCCTTAATTAAATTATTGATAGATAATAATATGTAACAGATATTTTAGTCATTAAATATTTTGTTGGACCTACATCCTGTTGTTTGCCTCCAAAACAACAATAAATACAATTATATTTGTAATATTTTGCTTTAAACATATCAAACTGGCAACCTGTCCATGGTGTAGCTACGTCTTGCATGCTTCACCTACATTATCCTCCTTAAAATTAATAGTTTCAAATGTAAGGATTCAGGGATCATTTATTGTCATTCTGCAACACAGGGTTTCACAACTAAATTAAGTTAGAGTCAATTTTCATTTCCAAATTTGGATAAGTTTCTGTTTTCTTGCCGACAGTAAGATGAGAAGATTGATACTATGCTCGTGCGAGTGGTATTGATCTCGTCGCTCTGCAAAGAAAAAGGGAACAAGCGAAGTCTTCAAAATGTTGATCTATTCCAATTCATGAAGTTTTGTTTATTTGTGTTAGTGCCTTAAAAAGACAGAAAATCACAAACTTAAACTTGGTGCTATAGATATGATGCATGATATAAAAAGACATACAATATGTAATTGAAACACTCAGCAAAAAAAATAAAAAAATAAGCTATTTAGTTCTTTTTGCAAATGTACTAAAGTGTGATTTTATTCAATTTTTGCATTTTTGCATCTTATATTACAGATATTCATGGATGCACCAGTGTAAATATCACTGGATATACTGTACTAGTCAATAAAAGCCTGCAACCTTTTATCCTCCCACTGATGCTGCTATCCCCCTGTAATGTGACAAACAAGTGTAGAATATTTTAATATTTCCCTTTTATGTTTGAAGGCAATCATTTCAGATCCCCAGAAATGTTGAAAAATAAAGACCATATTCTTTAAAAGTAAGGCTGTGGGAATGTAAAGTTAAGGTTTTAACAACGTAATACATTTATGACATGCTTTTCTATTCACACAAAGTCACTTTGACGTACTATGAGAACAGCTTCATTAAGAAATACAGACTGAGGCTTTCATATGATAAATATGAAATAACAGTATAATTGGTTTTGATAGTATTTAAAAAGGTGTGTTTTTTGTTTTTTAAAGGAGTGCTTCATCTAAAGACAAACAAATAGTAGATTGTGTTAAAAGGTAACAACTGCTAAGTGTCCTGATAAGGAGCGCAGGAGGTGGATAATGTTTGACAGGACTGTGGTGGCGACGGATCAAAGGTCGAAGTCCGTCTTCCCGTCGGATCCACCTTCATTTCTGTCCGAGTGTAAATCTGATCCGGGTGAGTGTGTCTCTGAAATACTCTCGCTCAATACTTCAGTGGATTTTCACAAACTGCTTTCCAACACCTGTGCACATCTTAAAGCCAAAGGCTTTTTAGTGCGTGGGAGCATCCTGTCTTCAACATCATGGAGGAATTGGCCTTCTACCCGGCGGTGGCACTGATGTATTTCTTTGGAGTGATGAAAGCCACACAGGACGATCGGGTGGAGCTGGATGACCGTGCAGTCGATGAACGTGTTCTGTCTGTTCGTGTTGGCACAGCCGCTGTGTCTGGTACTGGGAGGATACACTGGCATGGCTACATATCTCCTCACAGCTCTGGTCTCCTACAACTTCTTGCCCTGGAGGACCCAGCCTGCGAAGGGAAAAGAATCAAAGAAGAAGACAAAGTGAGAACAAGAAACAAACTCTGTGTGGAGATGAAGACACAGTGGAATCAATCAAGAAAAAATTATGTAAAGAATAAGCATTCAATGTGAAAAAAAAATTTTATATGAATAAAGGAATGAGTTGCTCACCATGCAGTACAGTTTAACCTGTAACCACAAAAGTGTTTTTCATCTGAGAAAGTACTTTATCCAGGGACATTCAGCTCTCTTCTGCAGAGGAATTGACTCATTGTATGCTTCCTGATGCAGCAATAGGTTTATTTTAGGCAAATGAACGAGTCGCCATAAGAAGTAATAATCATAATGGAGGAGCTGTTGAACAGAAGAGCTGAAAATACAAATAAACTGTCAAATCAACTGAATCAGATCCGTCTCAATATTAATGAATCCACACAGAAGAGTTTTGTGATTTATATATAAATGACTCTCTCCACATAAATATTTTTCAATGCCCATAAAAATAACTATTGGTTTAATATTAACATTACAGTTGCGTAATGAATACATAATATTTAAATGTAGTGGAAATGCATTTAGCAATTGTAATCAAAAACATATTTGGATGTTACATTTATACACTGTTGAACCTGCATTTACAAACTGCTTGTAAACTTCACTGCATTAGTGTATGGGTACGGCTTGATTAAAAAGAAATTCAAAAGGAAATTATTTGTAGCCTATCAGAGATCTCCTTCACTTTCAGTCAACAAGAAAATCAAGAAAATCCACCTACCAGCACCTCTAACGCTCACTAATTAACTATTAACTGCTTTGGCTCATTTGTTTAACGTGTAAAAACTGCTACGGTTTTGCGGAGGTTTATGTGACGGATTAATTGACTGGAGTTTATACTGAAAATCTGAAAAAGAGCGATATAATGTGTTAACTAGAGAGCTTTTAGAGGTGCTGGTAGGCTAGTTTCCACCTTTATGCTAAGCTAACAAGTGGTATCTTTACATTTAATTCTCTGTGAGACAAAGGGAATAAACATACTTCACAAAATGTGAAACGGTTTCTTTAAGTGCAGAACTAGTGAAGTAATTTCAATTTACCATCATTACAACTCAATGGATACCCAACTCAACATGATTGTGACTGGCTATTCAATGAATGAAATAATAATACACATTCATGAGCACTGCCACAAAGATATAATTATTACTAACAGCATTGTATTTTGTTTAAATGATCCACCCATGTCCAGGAATGACATCCCTCTGATGTGCTTAAACCTGGTAAGGTGTGTGCGCTGTGTAAAACAGGGCTCAAAGAGAGCGCGTATAATGGGATTAGACACTGCTATTTAGTTGATGGTCTAAAGCTTTGTTCAGCGGCCATGCAGATGCTCGCTGTGTATATCTGAGAAACTTTGGGGATTTATTAAAGATGCTCATGAATTCACTGAGCATTATAATCCTCTTTGAGTTCATCTGCTGTGATGCTGAAGTCGATTTCCAGTCTCGCACAGTGTCTCTCCCTTGCTTCTAAGGGGTATTCTATAGTGTGGAGCATTCGCTACGAAGGTTGCTTTTCCATTGTTATTAGCTTCTACATCTTCTTTCAAGGTGATACCATTCAATGAGAAAATGTTTGTCCCCTCTCCTATACAAGCTGTACATGTAATAATGCATACATAATGTGATGTATGTTTTTAGTTTACCTTGCTTATTCTGCGTCCTCCATTATTTAAAAATATCTTAAACAGTTTGCATTCTTTTTATTCCCCAGCCAGTGCTCTTAGCTGAATTACTTCCCCTCGTTGTTGTTCATCTATCCATCTCAATCCTTCTCTACATTCAACCTTGCTTCCATGATGCTGCTGATTATCAGTATACTAAATATATAATTCTATTATGACCACTGCATCACTGTGATTAATTTCCCACTCTCTTTATGGAAAGCACTGTTTATACACAAGCATTTCCAAATTGTGTTGCATTAACTATAATAGGAAGGTCACGTCGTGCTATCTACCCTACTACAGTCTATTACCTGCATTTCGTGTTGCTGAATCTCAAGAGAAGAGAGTCATAAAACATTAGACTCATAAGTAAGGTCAACTATCAAATATAAGCAATTGTAATATTTGTAAACCTGCATCCACAGATTTGGTGGCAGCAGAAAAACCAGTAACATAACTAACATAAATAATGATATATTATCACCTTGTGAAGTTCATATGCCGAACATGTTAGCAAACAATGGTTCATTTACGCATCCAACTAATATGGAGCAACATCAGCATTCATTTGGAGATGTATGAGGCAACAGTAAATCGGCTGAAGAACCCATAATTGATAACGTGGTCCCGGATTTCATCAGAAAGTTGTCTTCCTTAATGGCCTCTTCTTTGTCCTCCCCCTCCCTGTCATTTTAGTGTTAGCAATTGAAAAAAACTAAGTGTTTAGCAGGTATGTTTAGCATGTTCACCACCACCACCTTGTGTTAGCATGCTAACATGTGCTACAGCATGAAACACAAAGTACAACTGAAGCTGATGGTCCTCGTAGTTTTGTAGGTATTGGCGAGTATTGGACAAATCTAATATGTGACTTGATGATGGGGCTAGCGATGAACAGACCGTTAAAGTTCAAACAATTCATCTTCTGGGGACCATTACAGTTTGTCGAGAAATGTCCATCCGTGGACTGTGGAAAGTAGGAATGCAACTAAGGATTATTTTCATTATCGATTAATCTGCTGATTATTTTTCCAGATTATTTGATTAATCGTTTGGCCGATAAAGTGTCAGAAAATAGTGAAAGATGTCCATCCCAAGTCCAAGGTGATGTCTTTAAATGTCTTGTTTGTTAGTCCAAAACCCAAAGATGTTTGGTTTAGTCGAGGACATCTCCATATTTGAGACTCTAAACATTCTTTGCATATATAATTACTTTTAATGATAAATCGATTTTCAAAATAGTTGGCTAATCAATTAGTCGACTAATTGTTGCAATTCTAGCAGAAAGTGGTGGACAAACACACTAACATTGGCATCCCTAGTAAATTATAGTAAGTTTACTTCTAATATTGGAGTTACATTCATTTCAGTTCTCACTAGTAAGCAATGTGGGACATTAACTATTCTCGCAGACTGAATTTCAAATAGATTTTTATTGTAAGAGGGTGATTGATAGAGTAGGACAGAGATTGATGAATCAGCAAGTAAAAGCAAACTTACTGGAGCGTTGTAGTGTAATGAAACAGACGAAGACATTCAAATGAACTTTCAGGAGGTTTTTTATATAGAGAAAGCTGATGGAGCACACACAGCTGGGAAGTGACAGAGAGCGAGTATGGATGTTTATTTATTTGTGACTGGTGTCTTCAAATGTTTTTTGCCTCCTCTGAGGCGTTAATGGTCGTCATACATCACAGTGCTTGTGTATCCCGTCGCGGCCCGGACGAGTTCAGCCCGACACGAGTTAATGATCAGGGTTTGCGAAGGAAATGAAGATGTACGAGTTTTCATTTTCTGTATCTCTTGCCCTGAAGTAGAAAGGAATGCCTCAGGATGAAAAACATCTCCCCATGCCTCCATCTCATCCCTTACAACCTGTTCGCCTGTTTATCCTGAATGATCAATAAACTCCTCGTCCATCTGCAAGGTAAAGGATCATTTTCTTTCTCAGCTGCATCGGTCTTAACATCAGACAAAGGAGATCAAGAGCTAAATGTTGTCTTTAAACAGATGGGGAAATAAAAATCCCAATCAATCTGAAAAACTAATTCCTTTAAGATAAATCCCAGCAGTGTGATCTTGTGAAAAAACTTTTTTTCTTTATGATCCAAATGAAATAAGAAGTCAATACACAATATTCACAGCAGATGACACAAAGGACAGTTGTTTTTAACTTATTTATTTTCTTGAGGGAATGTTGGATCCTTCATTAAATATTTACTTACAGTATTTACAGTAAGATATTTTACATGGCTTGGTCACATGCACATTGTCTTGTAAAAAAAAAACTGTACACACATTTACACTCACTTAAGAGGGAGTTACCTGTGCATTCAAAGGCACAAATGACCTTTGACCCTGCATTTATGTCCCATGAGTACATATTTAACAGACACAGCCACATATGGTTTGACCGTATGTGAGCTAAAGATGTCAACACACGCCTGCGGGATAAATGACTCGAGCAGCTGCAGAGAAGACCTGTGTTGGCGTGTGATAGCCATTTGCCACCGAGCAGCAATTGTGTCCAAATGTGATTCCATCCCCTCAGCAGCCTGGGGCAAAGTTGAAAGTCCTTTCAGCCATACTGATAAAGTGAGCTAAGACGTCACCTGACTTAGAACAGAGTTCCACAATCTGTAGGACAATCTACAATCTTCAGAATAAGTCTGTTACAGATTCAGGATATTAAGTGGATGATTATCAATGTCCTAAATACACATTCTGTTCCTTTAAGGCAGTGGGGCCTGTTGGCTGAGGAGCAAGGCTGTAGCTGAGCTGACTACTTGGGTTTCATTTCCTAGTGGTCATAAGATTGTTGGGCTGGGCTGGAAATGCTCCAGGTGGTATTCACACGATCAGTTTGATGGCAGCTCTCCAACTGTCCTGTGGTCCGATATCTAATACCAGACAGACTGCTGACAGCCACTACACATTGATTTTTTTAGTCTGCCTGGGAAAATAGGTGCAGTCTTTATTTTTGCTTTAAGCCATTTGACCATTAGCTAAATCCCGCCTCCGAGCAGCGATTGTCAAATCCTAGTTTAGCAACCGTAACTAGGCACAGCGGCTCTGTTGTGCACAGTTCTCTAGCGTGACATCATCAAAACTCTGTATATGAAGAGTTTGGAGGGTGGTGGAAGATTCTTCTAAACGTTATCATGTCTGGCTAACTAGCTTACCTGCAGTAGTAAACCAGCGTTGGAGGAGGAATATCATTAAGTAACTATATTATTATGTGAAGCTAAAGGTTAATTAAAAAAAGATCTGTTCAGCGCTGGAACACCCAGTTCGTCCGAGCAAAGGTTTTACTTTATCAGTGTTTAGCTTAGCGGTGGCTTTTTGTTCTGGAAGTACACACTCCAGCCAAACGTGTCATAGATAGTCGGCCTCTTGCGTTTGCCAAACTCATCGGTTTATTCCTAAAAATCCCAATAAAGCATGGAATTGTGTTTGATGGTGAATTTTGATCGGTAAATCTGCCACAGTTGCAGTTGTGCATAACGGAGCAACAGTAACTAGGTAGGGGGGGCTTAGCAAATGGTCATACTACCACTGGGGGGAACCAAAGTCAGAAATGTTCAATTACACACATGCTTTAAAGCTTTCCAATTGAAACTGGATGCTTAAAGGGACCACAGGAATCTACAATTCTTTGTTATTTCACATTTGGCTTCAGAACATCGTTACCAGCTGGTGTACCAATGTGGCATCAGAGAGGGGTATTGATCCAACAATGCTCAATAGTACTTCAGTGTGATATTATCACACTAAAGTACTTTTAGTGTGATAATATCCCTCCTCCTTTTTGTTTTTTTAGATTAAGGTTAGATCCTGCCATCCTGTGTCTGCGATTATATATTTCATAGAGTAATACGGCCTGTTTGTGGTCAGTATTATTAAGAAACATTTTAGAATACCAGCAGACAGCCAGGGAAATAAGGGTGGAGATGGGCTCTCCTGCGCGTCTACAAACGTGTGCATGCTGCTCCGTCAAAGAGAAAATTCTATTTCACAGGTTTGCTATAAAAAGGGGACTTTAAAGGCAGGGACATACTGGGGACTGTCTTTCTATGTATTCCCTGCTATCTTACATACTGTATCAGCACAAACATTAATATAATTAATTTCTAAACCTACTGTAGAGCTAAACAGATGTCATCTTTTCATCACAATTTCAGTGCTCTAAGCCTTGTTTCGGACTCATAAACTCCGTCTTTGTAAACTGAGTCTAAACCTTAGGCTTAAAACATATCTGGAAAACAGTTCACAGAGTATTCACAGCAGTGTTCATTATCCAAAGTGCATATAAATCCTAACTTGAGGTCAATTGATGAGGAAGACATCAACTAACCTCAAATAAATCTCCTCTGGGATATTAAAAAAGGTATGACACACTTATTTACACATCGTCAAGTAATGAAGTGGTGCTGACATCGGCAGAATACAAGCCTCAGAACTCTGGGTAATTTTGGGTGGGGCTGATCCAAGGCCAGATTATAATTTAAGGCTTGTGCTTGGCTATAATAAATCTTCCAAGTGAGCATCTTTTGTGAAGCACACTCAAAATGTTTGGTGCATATTTTATGTCAATGCTTCAGAATTCAAACTAATGGCCAAATCCTTCTAAGATTTTGATAACAAATCCTCTCAGGTGTTAAACATTGAAATTGACAATAGCAGGGGGAATTAATTGCCTACTAAATTGCTATGTTTTGAGGTGACCAATCAACCGATGAGCAGCACTAACATCATGCATCCTTCGGCAAATGTACAAGCACGGGACACCTTAGAGAGTGCCTAAAGCTACAGTACAACGGGATCTTCTCGAGTCTGGAGAAGAGGAGAAAAATAAATGGAGTAAAGAGATAAAGGCGAAACACACCACAGAACTCTGTGAGCAGGGTCAGTTTGGCTAATGAGCACAGATAAAATACATACAGTGAAGGGCCCAGTGGTGTCGGACTCGAGGTCAAATTATGTAGGGCCCATTATGTTGAGGTTAATTTCCCTAATAACCACATTTTGTAACGCTCACTCCAGTCTAACTTCTTTACAATATCCGTATTTTATACATATTATGGTCAAATCAGTGCACATCTTCTTAGAGTTGCAATACTTTCAGCTTTGGCCAGATTGGGAATATGTCATTTAAATTGTGTACAAAAAAGCACAGTACATAGATAATAAGTAAAGGGAAAAGCAAAACATGGAAATTAGTCTTTTCACAAAAAGGGTTGACACATGATAGTACCTTTGAAAAAAATCTCTCAAACAAGGCATTTGGTCAATTCAAAGAGCTACCTAAATTCACAGGGTCAAGTACTGACTAAAGTATGGCCAACATTATCCTTCAACCTATCCCTGAGATTCTAAGTGTGGCAAAATAATAAAATCAAGAACAATTCAACAAATCCGCCTCATCTACACATTTGCATTCACTGCACCACCCCACCCAACAATATAAAACCAAAACCCATAGAATTGCTTTTGGAGAATGTAAGCAGCTTCAAACTGATGTTGGCTACATTAACAATCAGCAGTGCATACTCCCTCTTAGAGGATCTGCAGAAAGTATGTCCCAAGTATTAACTAGCTTCAGCACCTGTGACTGCGGTTTCATGATCCAAGCTTCGTTTAATTATACTACAAGTTTTCTAAATGACCAAAGGATTCCATTCTGCTTGTTTTCAACAGAAGGATTAAGATGTCAGAGCTAAACAACTGTGCTTTGATATTTTGATACAAACAGACTTGAATTGGGTTTTTTATCAAACATCTGTACGACAAGAAGCTTTTAAATGCTCCCAAAAAAAAGCCCAAGTTCATAAACTGAAAGTAAAGTGAATGTTAGCTATTATTTGTATTCAGAATTAAATTAATTCATTAATTGAATTACTGTAGGAGTGTGTATCTATGTGCATGTGTGTCAGTGCATTGCTGCAGTGCTGAATTTGTTTCATTAGAGAGACACTAAATCAACACAGTGAGGGCTGCCAAGACCCATCAGACAAGATGGATAACCGAAACATCCACTGAAATCTTGTGTCTGTGTGTGTCCACGGTTTGTGCATTTGTATGCACACACATAATCTGCCACATAAACAGATTTCAGTGCAAGGGCGCAGGAAGTGTCTCCTGCTCTTTATATGTAGCAGCAAAAAAGTGGAAGAAAATTGGGATTTTTACTAAGAAATACCTCTCAGTTATGACCTACTTTCCCCTAAGTAATCTTGCCTGAAAAGAAGCCGGTAGAGCTGTGCGACTTCTAATTAAATTGGCTTCCCAGCAAGGTTCAGTAGCTGGGAAAACGGTGGACTCTTCAGTAAGGCTGGTCAGTCTGATACAGTGGCTAACCTCAAAGATCAGAGTGGAGCTGAAAGCAGGCAGGGGGGAACTGATAGGGCTCCTATTACCATTTGTGTGGAGGATAAATGGCAGGTATGGGACACACACTGTAGGATGGTCGAGATAATGATCTGGCACTTTGGCCTCAATGGAGTACCTAACTCACACATGTCTTAAGTGTGTGTGCTGTAGGTGTGTACTGTTTGTGTCATGTGCATCTGCAAGGGTGGTTTTTATTTTTGCCGCAGTTAGCACTTCGCAGAGCAGATATTACAATCTGGTCAGATCCTGCGGGGCCAGTGTTACCATAGTTGTGCTACTGGACGTGTGCTTTCCTGTTTGCAGGGTCAGCAGTTAGACAGTCTTATAGCCAGAGAAGCCACAGAGGACACATCCACACAGAGATGAAGAGCCAGGCATGAAATACAAACTTCAAAATGTCAAGCACCAGGTGTTTGTACATAGAGACCCGTAAAAATGTTGCTTCCCACCTCAACAACTGAGGTAGGGAAAATAATAAATTAGTAAAGGTCATTAAAAAAAAATGAACAAGACTTGTGGAACACAATAAAGTTTCAGTGATAAACTGAGAGCGAGTTGAACTAAAAGTGATTGGAGGGTGTAAAAACCATAACATCAAGTGGTGTTTTATGTAACCTTCCAGTTATCAGCAATTTATCATCAACGATGAGCCCATAGCATGATCCTCCAACGTGTCCACTATCAGAACAGTCACAACACTAATGAACACCAACAGTCCTGAATGGAGGAACAGGAGGAAATGGATGTCCCAGTTGTTAGTTAACGTCCCTCTGGGATTTAAATTCGGCCAGTGTCAGACAACAGATACATGAACACACACATCTTTGAGCAAATTCATGTGTCGCTGTTCCACAAGGACTCTGAAACATTGGTGATCTCCTTGTAATACCAGGCGGTGGTAGTTTCTTATGTCAGGAGAGAGAAATAGTTCTTCCTGGAAGATGCGGTTTATATTACCCAAGTAGCATCACACCTGAATGGCACTTTCAAATTGGTAGTTAGAAAACATCTGAAAGGCAAATAACTGTATGCCTTTGAATATGTATTCTGCCTGCACCTTGACAAAAGGAAAAACAACTTGATTGCCTTGGAAACAGTGTGTTTCAGTTTCACAGCTCATTGAGTGAGCAGTGAGCAGTTCACAGGTCAGTGGCTGAAGTCGCAGCAAGATGGCCGACAAAGGGACCACTTCAGGTTGTCACCTCTTCCTCCACACCTTTGACGACCAGATCTTCACTGTGTTGTCGCTAGAGAGAGCAAAAAGAGAGAGATGGGATGATGAGCAAAGCGAAGAGAGAAAATCACAGAGCATCAATCAGGCAGTCTTCCCTTACAACCAATTGTGCATCAGACACAGCGCAAAGAGATTGACTTCAAAATGCACTTCACACACACACACACACACACACACACACACACACACACACACACACACACACACACACACACATGCCCACCACACTTGATTAAAAATCTGTCTCATGGTGTCAGTATAAAGATATACCTCTCTCCAAACTCTCACAATGGTGGAGAATTAAGTATGATTCATCACTCTGCAACAAGTAAATCAACCTGCCCATAAGTCTACTCCCAACTGACGAGGCAGTTTGATTTTCACTTTCCTGCACATTCCCTCGGTGCTAATTATAACACATTGCACCGGTCAATTAGAAAATACCCAGGACAGCATCATGTTTTCCATCAACAATAGCTAAAGAAGCTATATGTGCTCTTTAGTTGGTGTTATGCCATACAATGTCATAAAGAAAGCTCTGGTGAAGTATGCCATTCAAATGTCAATAAATGATACTTGTGATAAATATGAAGGTAACGGCAGTTAGCTTAGCATAGCATAAAGAAATTAATTGTATCTCATTTTGTTAAACCAATGAAAATTAAAGTGTACAAATGTCAAGTTGCGGTTTATGAAGGGGTTATTATATACTGGACTACACAGTGCCATCTTTTTTCCCCCGTTTTCACTTTTTATGCTAAGTGTTTGCTGTCCGTAGCCTCATATTGAACGGAAAGACATGAGGGTGGTATCCATCTTCTAATCTAACTCTTGCTAAGCGTATTTGCCAAAAGAAGTAGAACAACTGGAGCAGCAGACTAATTTGTTTTTCACAAATGAGAAACTAGCAGAACTATGAGTCACTTGTTCAGTCACAGAGAAGCTTTTTGTGTTAGTGAGGCATTGATCTGCAAATAAACCAGCAAACATGATAAAAGCTTTGAAAAATAGAAGTCAAACTTCAGCAGCAGCATGTTAAAAAAGAAAAGGAAAAAAGAATGATAGAAACAGAACAGGAGCAAACAAAAAAAAGGTAAAGAAATACAAACGTAGGAGAAAAGAAAAGCAGCAGGGAAAAAAGGGTGGAAATTAGTTAAGAGAGTACCAGAGGAAGGGAGGGTTGGTGAGCGAAGAAGAGGCAATCATGGGAGGCTGGTGGCTCGGCCTTTGATGGCCAGGACCCGTCGAGGAAGACACGGGGTCAAGCCTGGCACATAGCTCCACAACTTCACCCTGCAGTCACTGGGGTCGAGGAGGAGGAGGAGGAGGAGGAGGAGGAAGGTGAAGAACAGGGGGAGTAGAAAGGCAGAGTTTTCGGGACCAAACAAGAGGATATATTTGCCCGCAGAAATAAAGACATGAGAGATGATAAAGATTAATGATGTGATGAAACAAGAGAGTGAGAAGAGGAGAAGACCAGAAGAAGAGGGAGTAGAAAGTTAGTCAACTTCAGTGAAAGCCCACCAGCTAAACGAGAATTGAAAAAAAAATGAACACAGAGTGTTCCACTTAGATACACACAGTCAACAACCATTACCCCGTGTCTGACGCAACTATGGAAAACACAGATTTAGAGAAAAACAGGATGTAGTATGACCCTCTCTGAGCTACAGAGGCGGACTCGGAGCTGCAGATGAGATGCTTGAGATGAAACAAGCATGAATCCAGTATTTCATTCACATTTTCTCTCTCTGTACCAGTTTGAAAAACTAAAATATAAAAGTTATGTTCAACCTCCAAACCTTCCACCACCCTCCTGATAAGAACGGCATTATTCCATGTTTTTGCTATTGTACTAATTCCATAAAAAGACCAAAACCAACAATGTTAGTTTAACTCTCAACACTTTCTGACTTCCCTACCCTCTTAAAGGCTCTGTGCTCCAAGTGTATGTGTTTCTGGTGATGATTTAAATCTTAAATGTAGAATTTAATTTTTTTAAAGCAGGGTATTGTGAGGACTTTCTAAAGGCCCTGTATAAAGAGAGTGTGTTGAGGAATAAATGTGCATTTATCACTTGAAAAGGCAGTTGAAATTATATAACTTTAATCTACAAACCCTTTCATAACAATAATTTGTTGTGAATAAATAATAAATAAATGGTATTTATTAAGACATAAAAGGTTGCTTTTTCTCTCAACAATGGTAATAATCTTCTAAAGAAATTGTGTTTTTGCCATGTATCCCTTCACTACTTCAGGTGAATGCTGGATAGATTAAAAAACCATTAAAAAAAATATGAATACAATTTGATGGTCACTTCTATTTTACAGCAATGGGAAATATTTTTGGATTAGTGGTGGTGCAGTTTATTGATTTTTTTACCTGGACGCAGTGAAGATCTGTCTTGAGTTGGTACATATGGCATTAATGGGGCTTTCATGACCTCTGACCTCTCCTATGGGGGTGAAGTTTTCTACGTTCCACACCTTCAGCATGCCGCCCCGACAGGCGCTCAGCAGCATGGGTCGCCCAGGGACATGTGCCAGAGCGCACACCCAGTCCTTATGAGCGTTGGGGATTTGCTGTGGAGTGAAAGCAGAGAGAGATAAAGATAATGCATCTCATGTTTTTACATAAAATATACAGAAATGAGAGTCATCTGGGTTATTGCGTTCTTTAAATAGCAGCAGAGAAACATACATTTTTTCATTTCTTTATAGATGCAAGCCATCATCAGTAAAGCCGGTTATTTCTTGAATGGAAAATGCAGTTTGTTGCTAGGCAACATACCGACTAATACTGCATTTAGACTCAGTACTGTGGTTATTCTTAGCACATGTGTCTGTGTGTTCAGTATTTTACAATGATTTGGATTTTACACGAAGCTTTAACAAACTTTGGGTTTTTCTGTTGTTTTTTAATTATTCTCATCTCACTGGGCTGCAGATTCATTTAGCTCTGAACAGAGGAGCACATGCACAGGGAGATAACTTTTATTACCTTTGTCTACTTTTATGTTGTGTTTGATTTGCTTCGTCATTAATTATTTTCATGTTGCATTTTGAGATTAGCTTTCAACCAACAATAACACTGCAAACAAAGCTCCTTTCCATCACTGTGTCCATCACTGTGTCCATCAGGTACCTCGCGTACTAATTTGTTTTCCTTTGTGTGCATATTTAGCAAACTGCAGTTGGTCTGCTCTCTTTCGCTAGTTTTTAAAAAGGCAGTACATTCTATATCTAATCCTCGTTTGCATGCATGTCTATTTTAGCTCTATTGCTTGTGATCTAAACATATGACCCACAAGCTTTAAATAAAAGTATTCCTCTTTAGCTTTCCAAGCAAAAAAGAAAATAAATCAATATTCTTTTAACTGAAAGTATTTTGCCTTGAAACAGCGCTCCAAGATGTTGTCTGTTAATCTGAGCCAAGAACAATTACAATACTGTGTGATATTATGAACTCCTGGATTCATGCTGCTCACACAAAAATCTACTTGAAGGTTTTAAAGTCCATGTTTATGTCCTTTTGCAGAAAACTGATTGACTGCTTTGAACTGTTACGTGTGTTTTTGTGCCACTGACACGGACACAACGGGTTTTGTCCTTTTTGCCCATTCTCTATTAGAGACTGGGCACATACATCGATGGAAATTAGGTTAGTATATATAGTAGTATTAAGGCTGCACAATATATCATTTGATTATTTATTTTTGTTGTCGTTGCGATGTCGACTTGCACGATAAGCACAAACTACAATAATGGACTTTTTGAGTTTGTATTTGAGTATCTGTGGAAATGGGCTTTAAAGTGTTACTTTAATCTGTATTTTTAATATTTTATTACGGTGCATTTTATGTTTTGTTCAATGTGGTAAATAAATAAAAAAGTTGGAAATAATTTATATTTAATTCAACAACCAATTTTTTGTATTTATCGCAAGTTCTATTGTTATAGCGATAGTAAACTTTATTGCATTTCTTCCTCATATCGTGCAGCCCTAATAAGTACTGAAGTACACGTCAACCAATAAGTAAACAAGAAATATCAGTCAAATATATATTAATTTAGAAGCCGTGTCTCCGTTGCATAGTTTGTTCACTGACTATATAAACTGAAATTTTTTGTTCAACTGTAAAATATCAAAACATTGAGGGGATCTATATGGACATTTTTGTAAATGTAATGTGTTTATGGGCCGGGCTATTTTCTTATCGTCTTATCAATGCTGGTCTGTTTGAAGATCTCAGTGGGTTGGCTGTTTCATAGATACAGGATCTTGCATCAGTTATTACAGTAAACCATGTTCAATGCTGTTAATTTATGTGCAGATTGTTAATTTATGTGCAGAGCTAGATGAAGTTGATTACTTTTTCTTAGCTCTTATAAATTAAACATTATCTGTGTTTCCTTCTTCTCGGAAACATGTGTTGATATACATGTCTTTTAAACTAGTTTAACATAAATATTACATGGGTTTAAAATATAGTGCCATTTCAGTATAATCTAATTCCCTTCATGACAGCTGACAAATCAGCAGTTTTGTCTTTCCCAGTAGGCCAGTATAGGCCAGAAAAGGTTGAGAAATTAGAAATCCTTCCTTAGAACAATAGAAAAATGAAGGAAACCCTTGGAGAGGCAATTCCTCCCCCCGCCCCCAAATCCACGGGTAGTTGGAAGTGCAATAAGAGCCGTACAAAGGGAATAACGAGTACAAAAAATAAAGAGAAAGTTCTCACATATATTACATCTACATCGCTATCAGCTATCGCTAGCAACACCTCACTGCACAAACAGTTGCATCAGCACAAACCAGTAAAACAAACACAAACCTGAAGATGTTTTTGGAAGGTATGCTATTTATCAAGCAACCGGCAATCCCTATACTTCAGTGTTCAGTAATTATAAACAAATTGCTTCACATATTCCCTAAAGAAACACACTATAGCGTATGCCTTTTCACAGAGGGGTTGGAGCAGATCAGCTTGCAGCAGCAATCCTGGAGGAGGCAGAGTCCACTGACTGTAAGATATTCTATTGTACCCCAAGCCACAATTTGATCCTATTACATAATTAGAAAGAGACTACTGAGTTAGAGAGGCTGTAAAATGGATTGTGTTGGCTGATTTACAAATGAGGTTAAAGTCATATGCCACAGACCACAGAGTTGATTTAATTCAGCCTTTGAATTTGAATAATAATGTCTTATGTTCTCGTTTTCTCTGTTTGGATAAATAAAGGCTAAATAGAACTTATGCAAACAACAAGAAAGTGCATCTTAATATGCATATTACTGTGCATGCAAATAACTAAGCCATATCCACCCACGAGGTGCGTTATTATGCATTATTAATGTATGCAGCGGGAACAGAGGTTACATGAGAGCCACCGCAGGAACACATGCATACAAAGACACACAATGACTTTTCTCTCTGGTACCTGTGGATCTGATGTGTGTGGGCTCTAACGCCCTGATGTTGACTCACTGCTTCCCTGCACATTGCACATGACAGCACTCTGTTGACTTTCTCCACAGAGAGAACACTCTAGTGTAAAGGGAGACATGAAGGAAGCTGTCCACCAACTGATCACTCAACGGACACCACCGTTTTTTAACTGTCACAGCCCAGCCAGTGTCAGATAACGAGCAAAATACAATCTCTACTTGGGCTGTGTGGGCGCAGAAGGTGTGTGTGTCATAATCTTTCTTCTTCTATGTCTATGATAGGGACGCAACTACAGTTATTTTTATTCTCAATTATTTAGTTCTTCAGTTAATCATTTAAACATGAAGACATCTTCAAATGTATTTATTTTTTTACTCCAACCAATAATTATTTCATAATGGAATTAACCAGGAAAAGCATCAAAAGCTTGAACCAGCAAATGTTTGGCATTTTCATCCAAGCTAGCGCCTCTAGGGATGGCAAAGTCCGTCTTTCTGACATATCTCAACAATTATTGGATGGATTGCCATGGAAGACATTCATGTCCCCCTCCCCATAGACCGTAGTTACTGTAGTAACTTTAGTGATCAGCCGACTTTTCATCTAGCGCCGCCTTCAGGTCACAATTGTAATTTGTCCAATAGTTTAGTTTATGATACATGCCAAGCTAATGGCACCCACATCAGCATCAGCTGTACTTTGTGTTGTTTTGGGAGCAAATGTTAGCATGCTAACACTATGAACTAAGACGTTGAACATGATAAACTACTAAACATCAGTATTTTAACTTTGTTATTGTAAGTATGTTAGCATGTTGGCATTAACTTTAGCTTAAAGTACCGCCTGACAGAGCTGCTCAGATGGCTGCAGACTCTTAGTCTTGTTGCTTGATAAATTACAATTGATGATCAAAATCTGTACTCCACAGTAGAAGCAGTGAAGCTGTTCTTTGTATTTGGCATCCTCACTGATTGGAATCACTTTCCCACAATAATCTCCTGAAGCCTTTTTATACTGTGTTGGCACTATATCTCCTGCACTACATGCACCATATGGAAAGACTGGCTTTGCTCAAAGGATGATAAAGGTCAAGAGATCATGAATTAATAGCCTCAGAGAACGATGCACTGGCTCTGAAGCACAGCCAGGGTGCTAAACTTTGATGTATGAACTCTACCTGAATGTAAAATAGTTCTGCTTTCTGCTTAATTCAACCCCACTGACCTCACGTACACGTGTAGAAACATACAACTCATGCAGCCATTTTTTTTAAACAACTCGTAGCTAGTGTCAGTATGTTTCAGCATGGTAAAAGAGACGTGCTTTAGGCTTTAAGAAACAGCAAAACATAACAACATGCAGGCACACATACACACCTGAGTGAGTTCCTGATGCTCCAGATCCCATTTTTTGATGCCGTTGTCTCTGGACCCGCTGAACAGCACATCTCCCTGTACAGCCAAACACTCAATGCCGTCATAATGGGGTGGCTCAAAGTTATGAGCTGGACCTATATTACCCAGAGTTCCCTCTGCCACGTCAAACACCTGAGGAGAGAACAGGAAGCAGGAGATTGTAAGAGAGAGATGGATCTGCATCTGAGACACTGGGGTCTGGTCTGTGTGAGTGTGGTACCTTGACATAATGGTCTTTGGAGCCAGTGATTACTTGATCTTTGCCTAGCAGAGACTGTCCCACTGTCAGACAAATGACAGACCCGATGTGGCCCATCAGCTTCCCCATCCCTTGCATCCTACACACACACACACACACACACACACACACAGAAAAGGAGGTGAAGCAAAGGACCGTGAAATTCATTACTTACAAGAATTTGATTTTCAAGGTTTCACCGTATTAAATCACTTTCCGTCTCACGAGTGAAGTAAAACTGCTGAGACGCAGCTATGCCATCGGCAGAGTGTTTTATACATTCATTTTTCATTTCTGGGTTGTTATGCATCATTAAGTGGGTCTGAGCCCCTCAGCGTAAACTGTCTGGTCCAATCTGTTAATCATTTCCCCGTAGACGCATAAAACTGAGGAAAAGACGGTGATGCCGCTGGATTTCAGAAACGTCTGCCTCGTAGAAAACATATTCATGTACACACCAGAGTTCCTGCATTTTCTTTTGACAGCCTTTTTAATATCTTAAATCAAGAGTTAATTAGCTCTCCACGTCTAAATGAATTTAGAGCTGGCTGGTCACAAAACTATCTGACTGACATTTAATGGTTGATGGCTAACGAATAAATCAGTGAAGGAATTCATGAATACACAGATACGTGACTAAATGAATACTTAAACAAACAATTGGATGAGTAGTTCAATGAATAAATTAATATACGAGTAAATTAATGAATGTAGAAATGTACCTGTTAAGGTCCCACATGCGAACAGTGTTTCCAGCAGCAGCGTAGAGCACCGATCCTGACGGGTTCAGGGCTATCTGGTTGATTTGACACTCGCCCTGTGCAAAGCTTATTGTGCGGGTGGTGGTGCCCGCACATGCATCACCTGAAACCACCTGCCCCGATGAACTGTGGGGATTAAAGACATAACGTATAAGAGAGAGAGATATGAGGTGGAGACACAAATGGGAACAGAGACCAAGACAAGTGTAATGAGCAGAACTTTTTTTCTTGATGCATTTCATATCATATTTTCCCACATTTAATTTGTCACTTTGCCACACGCATATCCCTAAATCCCTTCTATAAAATATCTCCTCAGCTGCATGTTACTGCTCCAAACCGTTCCATCTGGCTGGTTGCGGGGGGGAAACTTACGTCAACGTGCGGACACACTTGGCAGAGTCGCGGATGTCCCACACCTTGATGTAGGACGTGGAAACAGAGAAGACCAAACAGGAGGAAGGACTATATTTGATTGACACCACGTTGTTTGGGTGGCCTTTGAGGGTGACGATCTCTTGACCTGTTACCAGGTTCCACATCTTACAGGTGCGATCTGCAGGAGGAGAGAAGGGCCGTTCAAATACTCAATAATTAAAAATATAGCTTTTGCTCTAAAGTTTCCTAATTAACACATTGTATCGCAATTGCACACAAACAGACAAAAATAACAAATTGGCCGTTTAATATTTCTGTTTGTGCAGAATCTAGGCATTGTTAATTGTTAATTAATATTCAATATGAAAAATAATCTTATTCATATTCTTGCAGAGTTAGGTGAGAAGTTCAATACTACTTTCACACCTGTACAGTCAAATATAAACCAGCCAGTTAGCTAAGCTTAGCATAAACACTGGAAACAGCTAGTTTGGGCGGCTGTAACTCATTCCATGGGGTCTTGGCTTGTATGCAATATGTTAAAATAATAACAATAACATAAACATAACAATTATTTGTGGGAATAATAATCTTTCATTCTTTTTTGACTTTCGGTAACAAACAAGAGATAGTGTAACGTTACCTTTGGAGAGAGCCAGGCTAGCTGCTTCCCTGTTTACAGTCTTTAAGCTAAACTATGAATCCATACTTTAATGGACCGACATAATCAATCGTCTCATCATATAAGCGTATTTCCCAAAATGTTGAACTAACCTTTTAAGTGCTGTAATTGTTTTGATATAACAAGTTATTATGTTATTTTCTTTAACGTGATCAATAATATCCATTTTCTATTTAATATCCAATTAAAAGAGCTGTGTACCTTTAGATCCAGTGAATAGCAGCTCATCGGTAGCATCCACACACAGGACAGGCTTCGAATGGCCCTCGGCTACAGAAACACACTGCAGGGGCGCCGTCCGACCCCCCTTCACACCCCCAATGGGATTGATCACACCCCTAAAGATCACACACACATACAGTGTCACAGTCTCTTCAATATAAATCAGCGAGGCAGTTTATTTCCACATATCTACATGTACGTGTATGTAAAACACAAACACAAACATGCACACAAAAACACAAATATTCTTTCCATTATACAAATACAAACACATACAGATGATGCACATCTCCTAAAAAATATATAAAAGATATGCAATAACAAAACTTCCTGTTGCTTCTCTGAGCCCACCTGCTCCATTGCTCCGGCCTGCCTTCAATTCCCCTCCCTGCTTTCCTTTTGTTGTGGAACAGACCAATTAAGGCACTACAACAGCAAGAGCTGTTTCCTATTCAACTCGTCTTTTCGTTTTCCCCCTCTCTCTCACACACACAAGTGCACACACACTCTCTCTCACACTCACACCCAGTCTGTCCTATGTTATATGTGTACTCCATCTCTCTAGCTGAACCTCTGCGCCCTCATCCCCCAAATCGATGTCCCACTGACAGACTGGAGTCTCAGAGTGCCTGGAGAGCAGTCAGCGGAGTGAGACAGCAGGCAGAGGCTGAGAAGAACAAGAGGAAGGAATGTGGGAAAATTGGTCCCTGGTGGGCTTCCTAATAACGCCAGTGCTGGTTAGTATGTGTCAATGCATGTGTGGGTGAGAGAGTGTGAGGTATAGAGCAAGAGAATGTGAGGAGGGAAAAGAGGATCTGAAATTACACACAATATTTGACACAGGTTTTGTTCCTGCACAGAAGGGAGTGCTTTAAACTTGTCGAGGATGGCAACATGCTCCTCTTCTGTGCCTGCACCTACGCTGATGTCCCAGCGTGAAAGCACACACACAATTCAAAAATTAAACACTAAACCATACTTTCTGTGTATCTTACATTACAGTGAAAATGCCAACCAAAATAAAGACTGCCAATCATCAGCCAGTGAAAAAAAGATTGCATGCATGTCTGCCAAATCTCAAGAGACACAAAAGAAAACCGACTTGTGCAGAATAAGCTCAAAACAATTGTTAACATCAGCCACAGCCTGGGGGACCAACTACACAGCAGCCTGCAACTCAAAAATAAACCACAGCACAACGTCCTGAGACGTCACCATCACCACATGCAGCGTCTATTCTCCGCCAGACAGGTGGGAGCTGACTATCAGTTCAGCACCTCCACAGCTAATCGCATTTTGGTGTCCGGGGAAAATGGTATGTGGTACATGAGGGTAAGTGGAGAGATGTTAATCGAAAGCATAGTCAGTTTATCAGCTTCTGCAAAGCTGCAGAGCTGCAGAGCTGCAAACACTGAGTGTGATGGCAGGTGTATGGAGTTATCCCGTAATCACATGCAATCTGTCTCACCCAATTCCATTTTGGAAAGACTAATAATAGAACGGAGGTATTTCTCTTGTAAAATAAGAGGAGGAAACCATACTTGTGACTAAGGATGTCCGATCGGAGGGCCGATCAAGGCATTTTTTAACTGATTGGTATTGGCTATATTGAGCCGGATTTCTTTTACGTCAGCTGTCACACAGGTGGTTTTTACTAGCAAAGCTTAAATGCACAGCAATTAAACAAGTGCACCCATAGTCACCACACCATAAACAACAGTAAAATGCATTATGAGACAGTTTATTTATGTTATTTACCTAATTTATGTGAACTTGTTTCATTTCAGCTTAGTGTGAGTCTCTTGCGTTTTGCTGTCGTCTATTATGCAGCCTTTCACGGCGGGAGGGGTTCTGCCCCTGCTCGGTGGAGAGCGGCCAACAACACACTCACCACGCCACAACAAGTGCATTAAAGCCCCGCGAGCCAATAAGAGCAATTTATTAAGTAATCTGCACAAAAGATGTACAGGCGATCAAAAATAATCACTCAACGAAATATAGTAAATACAGTTAACTCAACAACAAACAGCTTAAAACTTTTAAAAGGAGAAATTACAAAAACATTACAGAGAGGGTTTGTAATTGTATACTTTGTTATTTTTTAAAAAGAAATCAACAAAACAAAAATTAAGGAACAGATTGGATGCAGGTAATAGTTTCTTAATTCAATACAGAGCTATTAAATTCTCATCTTGATTTCAATAATTATCTAGGAAATACTAATACTGATCCGGACTGATGTCGGCAGATACTTGATAATAAATTAATCGGATCGGGGGCAAAAAAAGTTATTAGGGACATCCCTACATGTGACATGTGATTAATATGATGTATTTTTAATAAATGAGCGGGGAAGAATTGTATTTTTTTAATAACACTTTGGGGTGCAGTTTCATTTGAATGAACCTTATCACTCTGAAGGCTGTTAACCCTAGCATGTTGTCCGAGGAAGGCCTCATGCTCCATCCTCATTGGTTGGAATGGGAAGTCTGGTGCAGTAAGGCGTTAATGCTGTGATATATTTAACTTTAAAATGAATAAAAACATAACGTCTCTTACCTTATTAGATTGTGTCAGAGCCCCTTACTTCCAACCACTTGCAAACTACCCTTTTTAACCTACCAGGGGAACCATTATGTTGCATTATTTTAAATACTTCCTCTTTTGATTTTCTCTATAAAAAGGGACATACTGTATACTGCATACTGCACATACTATAATATTGCTTAATGCAGCACTCTATTTCTCACAGAACAGCACTGGTCCAAATGGCAGAAAGTGTTCCCATTCTATCAGCAGCTGTGGGAGATATCATAGTGTGCTGTTTTATGCGCAATGCGAGGGCTGCTAATGGCTGTTGCAGGGCCAAGCACCAAGAGACCAGCAGACTAATGAAAACATGGAGGGAGATGCATGTGCTCTTTGGAATACACAGAAAAACAAGACCGAAGAGCCTTGGTGAAAGGTGCATCAATACACAGAAATAGATTGACCGGGAAGTTCATTATTATATAATTGTAGTTTATTTCTCTTAAAAGGAATATACAGCCAGCAGTCAATAAGCATAGCTTAGCATAAAGACCTAATAACCTGCCTGGCTCTGTCCAATGGGAACTCATTAAATAACTAAATAACTCATTAACATGTTACATTGCGTTTATTAGGTAGAAAAACTGAAGTATAAAAACCAGGGGCTCTGCTGGTTACCTGGCAACTTACAGTGATGCTAATGCACCCGGTCAAGATATAGTCCGGCGGCACATAACGCCCCGCCCAGGCCCCCCCCCCCCACGTAACACCACAGTTTGTTGTTTTAAACAAACAAGAGATACTGTACATGTTCATTAGGGATCTTTAAAAGGTGCTGGTAGGCAGATATTACCATTAGAAAGAGCCAGGCTAGCTGTTTCCCCTCGTCATGCTAAGCTAACTGGCTGCTGGCTACAGCTACAAATTTAACAGACAGACCTATGAGACACCAATCTTCTCATCTAATGCTCGAAGAGGAAGCAAGTAGGTGTATTTAAAAAATGTACACTATTCATTTAACTCTTGTGTATTTTTAAACATTTAAACTTGCGCAGTCCTTACTGGAAATGAAGTTATGACTTGAAATATCAGGTGGATACAATCATATATAAGATGTCTGTTTGAATATTATTTGCATCATATTTGCTTTTTTTCAGCTGCAGCCTGCAGAAAAGTGGTAAGGTTCATTCAGGTCTTGTGTGCGAGCAACACCACAGAGAAACACGACATCACAGGTGGGAAATGGCCGGCAGGTCAAGAATGCCGCATGTGGTTAAAACATGCACCGCAGTGGCCTCGCCCAGAGGGGGGAAAAGCAGGCACTGACTACCGGTGGAGACGAGATGACACCAGGTGAGTTAACAGGCAAATGGGATAAAACAGAGAGTCACAAACACAGTTCCTCTACCTGAGCACCTCGGAGAGCGAGGAGTCGCTGTCATCTGACCTGGAGGCAGAAGAGGAGCAGGAGAGGGGAGGGTGGGGTGGGAAGAGGACAGGGTTAACCACACTAAGGAAAGACAGAAGGGTTACTGGCAAAGGGTTAAAAGGGAGGAGTGACTGGAGGAAGGGTTTTAGATATAAAGCAGTGAGCAAACTGGAAGGAAAGCTCAGTCAAACAATAAAGCGTGTCCAGTGATTAACAGGCTGTTTGCCCTGAAATGTGCTTCTTCCTAAAGAAAACCACTGACCAGGCCTTATTCCTTGACCGCTGTATATAGGTGTTTTCCTTGGTAAAGCATGTTTACTGTAGGTACAATCACACTGAGCCATGGCTGGTTTAGTGGACTTTTCCCTAGTGGTGTTAGGACTAACATTAAAGGTTAAAATACATAGTAAGACATTTTGGCTTGTTCTCTTTCTTGACGAGAGTTAGGTGAGAAAGTTAATACCACTTTTAGGAAACGAGGGAACAGCTAACCTAGCTCTGTCCAAAGGGAACAAAATGTGCCTACCAGCACCTCTAAAGCACACTTATAAACAGGTTATATCCCCTTTGAATAAAAAAAACATACAAGATACAATTTGTGGTTTTACATGGGGTTATGTTGTGTACAGTTTACTACCATTCAAACAAAGAAAGATGCGTTAATTATTGAACTTTAGAAAGTGCTGGCAGCTGGATTTTATTACCTTTGGACTCACATTTGGTGTACAGGCATGCGGAGAGTGGTATCAATCTTCTCATCTAACTCTCAGCAGGAAAGTAAAAAGGCGCATGTCAAACAATGTATTTGAACAAAGGAGGGAAAAAGGTACTGAAAGGAAGACGGAAGGAGTTAAGGAGGGAACACTGATGCCAAAATAGTCATACACAGAGGTCAACTAACTGCACATACAATTTCTATACTTGTGCAGCCCCAATGTATGACTCCCCTGATGCCAGTGTCCACTCACACATCTACTCTTTCCAGCCATATACAGGGATTAGTGCAGAAAAGAACATAAGGAACGGCAATCAGGGTTAACGGAAGGGAAAATCCAGACGGGGCCCTTTTAAAGCTGTCGAGGGAAAAATCCAGACCACACCAATACAGTACCTCCACTGTGTGAAACAGTGCAATAAAGGGGTTATTATATTGTAAATATTTTATAGCCTCAGGTTTGTCACTATAAGAGCCTGTGCTTTACACTCTGCGCATGAAATAATAAAAC
The DNA here is from genome assembly GCF_900634415.1 of Cottoperca gobio. Classification (NCBI taxonomy): domain Eukaryota; kingdom Metazoa; phylum Chordata; class Actinopteri; order Perciformes; family Bovichtidae; genus Cottoperca; species Cottoperca gobio. Next base: position 11,775,620 of record NC_041359.1, on the reverse strand, counting down.
AAAATGGTTGTGTATATATCCAGAGGGAACAACCGTGTTAAAAGGTGATTCCTCCATTTCTTGGTATATACTACCGGCCACAGCGGCTATTAGTATAGTGATATCAGTTAGAGTCTCAATCCTTTTAAAAAGGTGTTGTTTTCCGAGGATGCAAATGTAATGCGACGATAAATACACTCTGGGATTCAAAGCCTCTTTATCCAACAGAAGACACGAAAACTTTAAAATCAAATGCCTGATCCTTGTCTCAACCAATAGGCAACCAATCTCTTCAAATTGGAATTGCTTGAAAAACAGAGGCAGAATGCATCCATGCAGTCCCAAACACACTTCAGAACATCGTGATCGCCTTTCTTTACATAACAGACGGCGTGTTTTTTGACCCCCAATTACCCAGAACACAGACTGGCTTTCTTACTATTTGTTTAATAAATTAGCTTAAAAGATTAAGTGTGAGTTAGGTCAGTGTCAGTTACGTAAGGACAAAGAAACCAAACAAAATGAAAATGATGAATCTTTGGCAAAAAAGAAATGTGTACCCAGTGTTCACTTCGAAACATTTACCTCGCCACACCTCACTTAAAACTAAGAGTGCAAATGACAAAATGATTTTAATACCTTCCGTCAGATTGCAACAATGCAAATGGTGCCTGAAACAAAAGATGAAAGGGAAAAAAGCTTATACCATTTCATCCTCAACACCATGCTGGGAAAGCTTCTCCTGTGGGAACTACAAACGCGGCCCTAAACATAAATGTCCTCCCACGCTGCCACCGTGAGTTAATTCAAAATGGCTTCCAATCACGACAGCTGCCTGGAAAAATGACAAGCGCCAACACATTTACCTACCCCTGCTCCAGATAATGAGGACCCGCTGGCTCCAACACACAAATATTCACACATTCAGCACACACACACACACACACACACACACACACACCCTAACTCATTTCACACAGCATCCTCGCTAACAATTAGGGGTCAATAAAGCTGAGAAATGTTTCATATAAATAAAGATAAAAAAACAAACAAGTTTAGAGCAGACCCAAACGCTGACTGAAATTAACTGCTGACATTTGTCAGAGCGGAAAGCTGGAATTGATTGTGATCAGGAAGGGAAGAAAGCGCTGGTTGCTCACTCCAGACTTAGCATGTTAGCAGCTGACATTAACATGCATCTACAAGGAGAAGTGTTTATAATAATCCGTTAACCTTTATCCATGAAAATAGGATGACAAAGAAAAAACAGGCCAATTCAACACCAAATCTAAGTATAGCCTCAAAAATTACCATACATTTTAATCTAATTCTCTCTGACAGTGTCACCACACCTGAATATTATGAGATAAGATTTATCACCGGGTTGTTTAATTGTTAGATTAGATTGCACATGCCGATTTGTCTTTCTCTTGCCCAAATGCAGATCATGCGCATTATTATCATGCACATCACGTCACCACATATTGTTTTTTCCCCACACCCACAACTGCACTGACAGTTTGCTCCTACAGAGGATGTTACTGCTTCCCCCCTAATTTGCATTTGTTTCCTGGTAACTCGTATGCATCGAGTGGAAACACACTGCAATTACACCGTGTTGTTAGTGTGGGCTAAATGTAGCCTGTGGTTGTGGTTTGGATGATCAGATCTTCAATGCCTCCTGAGTGCACTTAACACCTGGATTATGTGAATGTTTGCACCGTCTATCCTCCCAGAAACTAGATTAATGCCTGATGAAAAGTCTTTTTGTCTAAAAGTGGGATTCATCTGAAGATAAACAGTTTGAGAACAGCACATTCTTAAGAAGGTTATCCTTTCTCTCAAAAGGTCTGACCTTCAGCCTATCTACAGGGCCAGGGAAGATCTTACACCACGGAGGAGAAAAAAAGAAAGAAAGAAAAGTAAAGGAATGGTTTTAAAGTGACACTAAATTGATCAGATGAATGCGGGGACACAAGCCGTGTGTGAACGTATGTATCTGTGCAAGAGTGCACTCACTTGTCCAGAGCAGAACCTTGGGTTTGGTTGCTGGTGAGCCTTGAGAAGACGTTGCGGTCGTTCCTGGTCCTCAGAGGAGGGGAGGAGGGGGGAGTGTAGCCGTCAGTGGCCCTGATAAGGAGCGGGATGTTGAAGAAGGTTAAGGAAGGACATGAAGAGTTAAGAAGGAAGGAGTATGAAAATTACATTACACATTTAAAAAGTGTCATCAATCTGCCAACAAAATAGCTTTAATTTGAGCATTACAGTGCATGTACCTGTACGCGCGGTCGTAAGATTTCCTCCTTGTTAGAGGGGAAGTGTCATAACCCCGAGACTGCCTGGGACTGACACACACACACACACACACACACACGCACACGCACACATGCACACACACACACACAAAAGCAAACTAAGCCAATCTTCAAGAGAGTGCACAGGAGGAGGATACACGTCTATGTAAACTGTTGGGAATCAATAAGCAACAAGGGTTTATGCAATTTAACAGCATTTCTAGCAGACTAATGCAACTGGCAGACTCATTTCTTTAAAACTCAAATCGCACACACCCAGGCTTCCCATCCCTGAGGACTGATGCAAATTTAATTCATCTCTCCCTGAAGCAGTTTTATAACCTAAAAAATGTCAGGCCTCTGGCAGGTTTCCAGTGGCTGTTAACTTGGAGGTACGCAGGAGGAAAGACACAAAACAACCTGACAACTTTGTCAGGAAAGGATCAAATGTGATAAAAAGACATTTTCTTTTCTTGTTGATTTGTGATATTCCACAGGGCGTATGTTGCACAATTATCATCATGTTTCTATCCCGCTTCTTTGTTTATCTCAGAAATAGGTTTTATGTTGCCGTTTACCCCACTTCATCGGCTCTTCATCTTCATTAAGCTGTTCTCTAATTTAAGAAGACTAACTATCAGGCCCCCCCGTTGTCCCACACAGTAGATCAGTGATTCTCAACCTGGGGTACTTGCACCCCAGGTGGTACATCTGCAGGTGCCAGGCGGTACTTGGAAAGATTTGTAGCAACGCTAATTTGACAAAATAGAAATTACAATTTTATTAAAAGCTCACAGAATACGATTTTCCTAAATTAACTCTCAATCATCACTTATGACGATGTCTGTATCTGCAGAGACCCTGCAGCCCTCTACCTGTATTTTCTCTTTTCTTTTCATTTTGCTGTGTTCGGGGGGGCTTCCGTGCATTAACCTCTATAAAAACGTAGCAACCAGGTACCAGATCGGGAGCAGGAAGCTACAAAAGTGGTGGACAAAGCGGCGAATATTTTTTATATAACAAGGCGAAGGGCCAAGCTGACAAAGCTCTTTCGAAGACGAGAGTGAATCTGAGGTTGGCTTTCACCACCTCTGTCGAGCAGGAGGAGAGGCCGACTTTGAATGTTGTGTTTACAAACCGCAAACCAAAAGGTCCTACTCATTGTGCCTTTAAAAAATATAAACCACATACTGAGTCAGCTGTAATACCTGAACAGTATTTAAAGTGTGTAAGCACTTACCACATCTTAACAGCTAAAAGTAATGAATAAATAGTTCTGATATTTAGGTAAATGGTTACATCAGACAAAAAAAGGTTGGGAACCGCTTAAGTGGAGGATGCAAATATAAATGCTCCGTCATCAGAAACACTGCTCTAATTGTTACTTGAAAGGTCTCATAATTCTATATTGAACCAAGCCTTCACCATTCCCACTTCCTGGTATCACTTAAGGGATGTGTCTTGCCAATCTAAATGAAAGACTACGTTGTTCCTGTGCCTGTGATTGATTGGTTTCTCTGCTGCACTTTTATTTCCTTTGTTGCATATACGGCAACTACAGACTTAGTACTGCACTGCAACTGCATTACTGGTCTATTCCGTTTGCATCTTATTTCATTGTATGCATTTTATTTAATTTCATCTAATTTTATTGCCAATTATTTTTGATCGTCACCTTAATGCTTTTCCTTGCACTTTGAATTGCCTGTGCGTTTGTAATGTGCTATATAAATAAAGCTGCCTTGACATCTCAGCGATCATTATGATTCACTCACAAGGTGTGTCCCCTGACAGGTAGGCTGTTGGTGCGGGCCGCCCGGTGGAAGGGGTCTCGTAGGGCCAGGCTGAGCCCCAGAGTCGCCCTCCCGAGGCTTAGGCCGTCCTCCTGGATGTCCGTCAGCGAGGCCAGAGACTTGGTGATGTACTGCTGCTTGCTGCACGATGAGGGGTCCAAGATGGGACCAAGATACTCGGCAGACACCGCCTTCATCTGAGCCGACAGACGAGGCTCCATCTGGTTGAAAAACGGGCACTATTACAGAGGACCATAGGAGGGACAATGATATAAAGAAAGAATATGTATGAAAAACTGAGACATAAAATAAAGATTGAATTTAATTAAGGCCCAAGAGGAAATTAATGTAATGCCTGAAAATATCATTCAGCAGGGAAAAAGGAAATGATATGAAAACAGTAAAACAAACATGCTAGACAGGAAGAAGCAGCCATTGTGAGTTCAAACAAAGGCTGGGTATAGTACAACTTAAAATAAACAATCAACTATAGAGAACACAGAATTAACACGAGGATAAGAGAGATTTGTGTCAAATCAGAGGTTCCTCGTCAGAAAATCAAACCCAGCTTTAACAAGGGGAAGAATTTGTAAGTGTTTGCTTATAATGCCACCTCGTGGTTACAAACTGAAATTGCAGCTGCTCCGACAGAAAAACTGTGGCATGTGTGTCGACAGTAAAAATTAGAGCAAGGGTCTAAACACAATGCCTAACACTGATGTCATCTGACAAAATGCAGTGTCGTCATGATTCATAAAGGTCTGACAGGCTTGGATACGGCAAGATGCATCACTATGTGAGGATTTTAGCACTAACAAAAATAGAGGTATTGAGATTAAATATATGGAATTAATGTTAACATCTGGAGTCAAGAAAACTTTGTTGTGTGGAAGAGGAAGAATGTGGATTTAAATCTGGAACATCGGGAACAGCTAAATAACAACCTATACACTCAAGAAAACACAAATCAGCTGTACCTTCATTTTGAAATCATCGTGGCTGTTGGATTCTCTCATGTGAGACACACTGCAGAAAGAGAGGAAATGAGAGATGGAGGAAATGTTATTTCAGTTGAAAATTTCCCAGGATTTGTTTCGCAATATAGGACCAACTTTAGCACTTTGAAGTCCCTTTTTAAAAAGTGGGTCAGTGTGAGAAGAGGATTTTTGTGTGGGCGACTGCTGTCTCACCTGCTGTCAGAGGCTTGGCTGAACTCAGACGGCTCCTCGTCTGTGCTGGCATAACCATTTTCTGGAAGCACACAAAACATACAACTTGTGAGCCCCAAGGACGCCTTACATAACCACCACTCGATGAGTCTGAATGTGACACAACCTAATCCACTACCATATGTTCCAATTTCACCACATTTCCAGTTTAAATATATCCTCTAAAGCCGATTAAGGCAAGGGAACATACAGTATAAAGACTTCCACACAAACCTAAACACTAGGGCTGCCCTCTCTTAGACAATTAGTCCACTAATTGATCATTTTGGTGTCAGTCGACTTAGATTTTTAAATCAACTAAGTGTTAGTCGACTAAGAATTTCTTTAGACGAGGACAGCCCTACTAAACACCAACTAAAACCACCTCTCACTCACCCAGCTGCACATTGGCGATGAGAGCCTGGAGTTCAGGGATGTATTCTGCCTTTTCTCGCAGGGCATCAAGGATTATGTGATTGTGTGACGAGCCAATCACATCTGTCTGTCTCAGCTGACCCTCCAGCAGTCGGATCTGAGCCTCCTTCTGAGCCACCTGTAAACTCTGCGTGCACACAAAAAACAGACAAATCATAAAGGATAATGCACACACACACACACACACACACACACACACAATTATGTAAAATACAAAACAAATATTAATGGAATAAATTAATGGAATCGTTAGATTGCTGCTAGTCCGCCCCGTTAGTACAGGTGCGTGGCTCCCTTTGTGTGTGGCAAGCGGGAGAGCGAACAGTTTTGACCACAGTGAAAATATTGTTTTTGAAAAGCTAAACGCCAACACATATGGATTAAAGCAGAATACTTTGTGAGATAAAAAGGTATCTATCTTTCAATCAATAGATTATTCCCTGGATAATCTATTTCTACAAATAGTATAATACTAATAATATTAGTAAATGTTGCCTAATCTTTATCTGCAACTATGCAGAAATACCAGGTTAAAACCGAATGAATAGACATGCAAACTTTATATAAAAAATAAAATAAAATAAAAAGCAGCATTCAAATGCTGAGTTAGGATTTCGAATGGAAACGTTATGATTGAAGCTTTAAAATATTCGGTACAGCCCAAATAGGGTTTTAACTTTCGGAAGGGTGATTATTGATTTCTTTTGTACCAAGAAATACAAACCTGACAACATCTTGCAGTACAAAGAGAAACCACTAAATGGCACCACACTCCATTATTCGATGCACCTGACTTTACTCACTTCAGGACATTGCAACATCAATACATATGAATAACACGATTACATTTTTGCCAGTGGTATGCTGATAAATAAAAGAGTTTACTGTATATGAACACAATAAATCAGTACATGCTTTAATTTTTGTTGTTAAAGCTTTATATTTTCTTTCACACCTCTAAGAGTGCAGATTTGAATAGTTTCAGCATTATTGATTTTGCAAATATTTCTATTGACTTTTAAGTTTTCACAGAGGCCCTGGATGATAACTCACTCTGTCTATGGAAGCCTTCAAGAAGTGGTCCAGCAGGTTGCGCGCCTCAGCCAGAGAGCAGGAGCTGATCACCACTGACGTGTCCACAGAGTCCAGCTCATCCTGCAGGATACAAAATCCTAGCATTACTACAGGCCTCCTGACACTTCTCACAGCTGTGTGTGAGTGTGAGTGTGAGTGTGAGTGTGAGTGTGAGTGTGAGTGTGAGTGTGAGTGTGAGTGTGAGTGTGAGTGTGAGTGCATACCTTGGTCTCTTCTATCTGTACAATGGTGGCCTGGCAGTCAGACAAGCTGTCATTGATGTAGTCTATGTTGGCGTTCAGCACCTCAATGTCCTCATTAATTTCCAGAAGGAGGCGGTCCTCTGCTTCTGGCCCCTCCCCGTCTGCCATCAGTACCTCCCTCTTATGTGAGAGCGATTCCTGCTGGACTGTCAGCTCCTCTCGCTTCTGACTCATCCAAAACACAAATGCACAAAGAGCACAAAAAACAAAGAATCTGAATTATACTTAAAATAACATCAGCAAATGTCAAGGAGACTAAATTGTTTTAATCCACATTTGAACATCCACAAGGAACTAAGCAAATAATACTAATAATTGTATCACAAAACACTTTTCTATCTCAGTACAGCCCCTAGGATGCCACTTAACTCTATAGTCACCAAACCAAGTGTAATCCCAGCAACATCAACGCTTTAAACTGCACTAATGTCCACCTTAATCTAGAGTCAAAATGTGAACTTCATTCCTACCTTGATAAGCCGATCCATGTCAGCTTCCACGTTACTGATTGTCATTCTCTGCATGACAATGTCCATAATGCGATGCTCAAGTGTTTGCCACTTCTGACGGGCAGATTTGGAGAAGCTGCTGACTCTGCCCGCCGCTGCAACGCTGCCCAGGCCTGCTGGCTTGCGCTGCAACTTCTTCCTACTGGGAAAAGACAAAGTGAGAGGAGAGGAGAGGAGAGGAGAGGAGAGGAGAGGAGAGGAGAGAGGAGAGGAGAGGAGAGGAGAGGAGAGGAGAGGAGAGAGGAGGAGAGGAGACATAAGATGTGATAGATGCAACAGAAAGAGAAAAGAGGAGAAGTAAGAGTTACAAGAGGGAGACCGTATAAAGAGATAAATAAATGTTATCAACAGTCACCAGCCCACTGACAAGGAAGTAATAAACAATCATCTCTATTGAAACCTGACACTTGTACAATGTACACACAGTAACACATTTAACTTAACCATATTAATAACCTAAATTATAACATTATTATATTTGTTTGGGCGGGAACAAGTTTATGAAACTTAAATGAAACTCGGCATGAAGCTCCGTAAAGCTGAGGGAACTGCATTACGGTTGATATGTTTCTGTCGGCTCACTACGAGTGACTCCTTTCACATTATCATTTAACTAATGATTATAAAAATATCCACTACAAAGACAGTGTAAACACGTGCACATGTAAAGTAGAGGTCTTCTTACCCAATGACTCTGGTTCCATCCATGCTCCCTTCACTCTCTGCCAGATATCCAAACACATTGTTTTTGTTGTTCCACTGTTTCACCAGCCCGCTCACAGACCTCCCAGTCTCGGGTTCAGAGCTGCTTGCTGTAGTGTTGGCTGAAAACTCAGCTCCAGAATCCGTCGCCGGAGGACTCTGGTTCCAGCGGGCCACACGCCCGGCCACGCGGTCTGACATGGGCTTGGCCAGGCGTCGCAGGGCGGTCACCTCCTGACTCTTCCTGCGCAGCACCTGCTCCTGCTGCCGCTTCTGAGACTCCAGCGCTCGGATCTGGTACTGATGGACAGGACGGAGAGAAATGGTTCTTTAATGTTTTGTGGTTCAGGCTTCATGATCTTCAGACGTTAATTAGATTCCTGAGCTGACTGCGTTTTGCTTACAAAGTGTTGATCATGAGAGGATTTTAAGACTTAAGACGAAACCCGAAATAAAAGGATTATGAATGATGCTCACGGTATGACAGTGTAAATGTTTCCACGCTCATTAACAAGCCCTCTCCTCCAGGGAAAACAAATAAAGATGGAAATTAATACGGTATGTGCTAATCTTCAAAACAAACAATAATCTGTGTGCAATATGTACATGATACATTAATCGGCGTTTTGAAGTGCCAGGCTGACAAACAGAAGGAGAACCTCAATGCAAACCATAAACACTACCTCATCAGCATGAGTCATTCTTTACATATGTGAAATACTGGATCCGTGAGATTAGAATTTGGACCATGTGGCCGACAGCTGAAACATAGATTAAAAAGGCTCATATATAACATTGCTCATACTGTCTCACCTCGCTCACAATTTCACAATAATTTATTTTCTGCATGAGACATTAGAGGGAGCTGAAGCACCAGAGAAAATATGGTAACATGTGTGCTCCATGTTTCCGAAGTATCTTGTATCTACTACAGCAGGGGTATTCAACTACAATTCTAAGAGGTCCAGTTAGAGAACATTTCCGCGAGCAAAGGTCCGGAGCCTCATAATGTCTAACTTGCGTTATGAATTAGTGTGAGATATATTGAAGTAGTCTAGTAGCTGTATCAACGTCTGCACGTCATCAACATCTGACTGTCAAATCTAATAAAGAAAGTACAAGTTAAAAACATTTAGCTATACAGATATATATAATACTGTAGACATGTATAATGTTCTTCTCGGGCTGCATTTAAAAATACAATTGAGAAAATAAATTAAATAACTTTTGAAAGATTGTGCATCTTAAAATAAAGTGCTTAATCTTAGAAACATAAAAAAAGTGTAGCAGCAGCTTGAGTTTCCCTTTTTCTTTAACTGTTTCACATCTTGATTTAAGTCTCAACCAATGTTAGAATAAATCAGTCTCAACACATTTTAACACTTGAACAGTTTAACCCAGACTACCACTTCCTGGGTTAAACTGTTCTCTGTGGCTGATGATGCTGACAGGTGGCCTGTTTGAATGAGTGCTTATTTTCTGTGCCCTCAGTTCAGACTTGAGTGGGTATGTTTGGTCAAAAACGATGTGCTTTGTCTCATAGTGGCGTTTCACATCACCACTTCTAATGAGCACCACGGTCTCTGAGCATATGAGACGCTGGTGTTGTGCTCCCAGTGGGAAGGATGAACATGAATGAGTCCATCCTGGGTTGAAAGCTCTGTTGACTTCTCTCTTCTTGGAGAGCGCCATGAGTAGTTATTGTTCTCTCCCTGTCTGCCGCTCACTCGTCTCTTCGTCTGTGTTTCTCTCCCTTTCTTACATTCTTAATTTCTTAATTACTTTAACAATTAATCGATTATCAAAATAGTTGGCAATTATTTTTCTGTAGATCAACTAATCAATTAGTCGACTAATCCTTGCAGCTTGTATCTAGTATGTAGTTTGCAGTGCCGAATATCTCTTAAACAAACAAACAGATGCTGACCTCTTGCCGGCGCTGCTCCTTCTTGAGTTGGGCGATCTCACGGTTCCTCTTTGCCTCCACCATCCTCCTCCTCTGCTGCTCCTCCTTCATCTGCTTCATCAGCGTCACCTGGAAAAAGCAGAGAGGTCAGACTAAACCGCACTAGTATTCATGCTCAAACAATCTCGTTTACTCCCGCTCCTCCACACTCACTCTTCTCCCTCTTACCTTGGCTTTCTTCATGTCGTTGACCTCTGTCTGAAGTTTCTTCAGCTCCCGCTCGTACCTCCCCTGGTTTTTGAGGAGACGAGCATGCTCTTTCTGCGCCACTTGTAGCTTCAGCAGGTCTCGGTTCATCTCCTTGAGACGTTTCTCGTAGTCCTGCTTGACCCGGCTGGCCTTCTCCTCCGTGTAGTTCTCCATGGACACTGTGTAGCCATGTAATAATGTTAATGACCTGCTGTCAGGACGCCACAACTCCCCAACCCTGTGTGTAAACTAAAACTCCCATGATGCATGAACTCACTGAGATTCTGCAGTACGCGGTCTCTCTCCTGCTGAGTGTCTCGGATCTTGTTCTGCAGTAGAATGAGCTTCTCCTCGTACTGCAGCTTCAGCATCAGCAGCCTCCGCTGGCTGTTCTCCAGCTCGTCTATTAGCTTCTGTTTGATCTCGATCTCGCAGGTCAGATCAGCCAAGTCCGCCTGGAAGTTGGCTGCAGGTTGGACAGGAAAGGTCAGACAGAGTGCAAAGAGGAGCTTAAAGAGGAGTTCAGATAACAATATATTAAGGATAATGGAATAAATGGCAGGAAATTCTTCTTTGTGCTTCTTTTAGAAACCGTCTGAATGTGCACAATCACATTCAGCTCTACACTATAAAATATCTTCTTCTGTCTTCACTCAACAGGAGATCTAGGTAATGTTGAATAGCACAAAGAGTCTACAGCCATTTAGAGTTTTGCAAAGATGTGGTCATAAATCATAAATAAATATAAATTTAGACCAGATGATGGCGCTAGAGGAAAAGCCAAGGGGTCTCAAAAGATACATCATCTAGAAATCCTGAATGTCTGTGCAAGATTTTGTCAATTTGCCAATTTGTCTGACAGATGTTGAGAAGTCTGGATAAATCAAAAGAAGATAAATCAAATAGAAGAAAGATCAGGGGATCACCAAAGTCATTTGGGATTCATCCTCTGGACACAATGGATGTCTGTACGTAATTAACGGAGATACTGACTTACAGACAGACACACTTTGCTATCTATAACCATGGATGTACACAGGACGCAAAAGGGGGCAGAAGTCTGCTCATTCTGTAGCAGCGGCTGTCAGAAACACACCTTTCTCCTCAGAGTCTGAGTCTGAATCCACCAGGCTCTCGTCACTGTCAAACCCGTTCTCCTCCTCCCTGCCCTCCTCTTCATCCTCCCCCTCATCTTCATCACAGCCACTCTCCTCCTGCAAGGGAGACATGACATCCTACACGCAGAAACACAGATACGTCAGACTTTGTGCCTTTTGTTCTCGTTTAAAACTGTTAAGGATGCCAACACCTTACCTCGACATAATTGTCGTCTGAATCGATCTCTCCATTTTGTCCGTTTTGTCCGTTATGACCACTCTGCCCGTTCTCTCCATTCTCGTGAGTGTGCAGTTTGACTCGTTTCTTCTGACCTTTCTCCAACTCAGGACTACAGGAGGAGAAAAGCGTGATTGTTAAGCCACATGAGAAAACACACAAATAACGTCACTTGTCTATATTTTGTATCTTAAAGTCTATCCAATTCAACTACAGTAGTACAAGTGTTTATTTTACGACACGCTTGTATTTAAGTGAGAAGTCACACACTCCTAACAACCACCATTAACGCTTTAGGAGTGTTGCCAAATGATGCGCTCACAGCAAAATTCAGACCTCTACTTAGTACAAAGTCTTCTTCAGCTCATCTCCCCTTTGATCCCTTTTTTACAACCATCCCGCTTATCACCTGGCCCATCTCTGGATTCCTGTCCACCTCCATCTCTGTCCCATTAAATCTCAATTAGCCTGTTAGGCTGTGTACTCTTCTCTCATGACCCACTGGCCGAATGAATTAGACCTTTTTTGTGTCCAAGCCAGCATTACTACTCAGCACTGGCAGCGTCTCAATTCTATTCAGAAGCTGGCCATCCCAAAGCACTAATCGTCTTGTGATGTGGCTCTTAAGCTGGAAGGGAGAAGCAATGAGGCAAGTATATGGGCATGAACAATAATGTACTCATTATGCTCGCTCGGCTTTTAAAACATGCACAAGTTCATTGACAAGGGCTTAGAGGGACGAATGAGAAATATAATTTACATCAAGCTGAGATGTTTGGATATATGAGGACAGAAGAGCTTCCTGGAACTCTGAGGGCGTGACTCTTCCGGGGACTTGCGTTTCAATTGTATAAAGTTTTTTTTAATTAGCATTTAAATATGTGATAATATCTCAAATGCGTTCTTAACCTCATCCTCCTCTGTCTCCTCTCCTTCTTTTTCAGCCTCTCGATGTCCATCTTGGCGCGGCGTAACACGTCCGTCATCTCGGCCTCCATAGATAAGGGAGCAGGGCAGGAGCCAGGGGGGTGGCCGGGGGCGGGGCTGAGAGTGGAGGAAGGGAACGAGGAACGCAAGGAAAGTCGGGTCGACTGCCGTCGCAAGGACTCGTTCATGGCCTCGCTTTCAAGAAGCTTGGTTCTGACAGAGGAGGAAGAGAGAGGGAGGAAGAGACCGTCAACAGAATTAATTTCAACAGTCAAACTGACTCATCACATCTAATTAATTCTATTTTCTTCAGTCACTATGAAACATTTGAAAG